>NW_017300343.1:2585394-2595905 GCF_001594075.2 Trachymyrmex cornetzi | reverse complement strand
CTCTCTTCACCGTTCCGCCCCCGCTTTACTCCGAGCCTTCTTTCTCCGATCGGTTGTCGCGCGCGGCGTATTCTCTCGCTCTTGCCCGGTACTCGCAGCTTCCCTCGGTCCTCCTCCCTCTCGATCTGACACTCTCCCACGCTCGCTCGCTACGACTGACGACGCCAACCGCCACCGCGCGTCCGCCCGATGCTCTGCTCCTCGTTTGAGCGCACCGTCGCCGTCGCTTTGCGCAGGTTTCCGTCGAACGCGAGAAATTCTCTCTCTCTCTCCTCTCTCTTTCTCTCGTTTTCTATAGCAGAAGAAGAGAGAAAATGGGAGATCCGGCGGAAAGGGTAAAAACGAGATAGTTAAAGAGACCAGCGCGCGTTGAAGAGGATGCTGCTCGCATGAGGGGGATAAAAAAAGAGGGAAGCATTTCGTAAACGCGTCGCGTGCACCTCTGTTGCTTGACATCTGTCTCTTTCTTTCTCTCTCTCTCTCTCTCTCTCTCTCTCTCTCTAGTTATCTATCTTTATCTTTATCCCACTCTTCTACCGCGCGATATCATTCCGTGGGTGCAGAAACTTCTTGTCGGATGTCGTTAACCTTATGCTCGGTCGTCTAATCATTTTTTTATCTTCGGCAGTTCGTGTTTTGTTTGTCGATGTGTGTGTTACGCGGTTTATAATAGTAGTTGATTCAATTTGGTATAATAAGGTTACTCGGAAATGCCTACAATGTTATTCTTCGTGTTGGAGTTGTGCCGGGCTTTCTTATCTGACTTTAATTATTCGGCATGATGGGGGAACCTAAACAAGTATATGTTATCTCTATTGCGAAATATATAAATGATGCACAGATTGTGTTAGAATCAAGATCATTTATAACGAAACTTCTGCGCATTTTAAAGTAAATTTATCGGAGAAAACTGAAAATTTAATTAATTAATGAATTAACGATTTTTTATAATTTTTTTTAAATGTCAACGTTAAAATCAAATATTTTTATATTTTACTTAATTTCTATTTAATATTTAAATTGAGATTCTGTTAAAACTGAATCTGCTTTTTTCACATTATCTGATTCTGAAGAACATGAATGTCGTTTCATAGAATTTCTAACTTTATAAATGGTAAGGAGAAGATAAGGAGATTATACTTTCAAGTATTTTGCTATATAAAAGCTTTCTAAAGACTACACTAAGAACGGTGTCCTGCTATCAAAAACTGTGTAATACATTTACATATTCAAATTTTACCAAAGTTTTTATCAGTACATAATTAGAATATTTATAACAAAAACAAAAACCAGCACAATCTGCTACCTACCAACTTTTCGCTACGTCGTCATCGTCGCAAATGGATTTGCGCAGAGGATTTATATTTTATATCTAAAATGAAAAATAAAAAATATAAAAATATAAAATATTATATTATATTATCTTTTTATCTCTCTTAACCTACTGGTAATTTATAACGTGTAGAGCGTTGAAGTTTCTTGGATTTATAATACAGAAATACATAATTCGTACGTATGTCATATAAAAATTATAAAAATGATTTATCAACGAGACGGAACTATTAATGAAAAGAGGAATAACTGATAAACAGATAATCAAAAGTTATCTTTTTTTACGTCTGTTTCTAACTAATAATTAATCCTCTCTGGGTTTCTCTCGTTGCGAATAGTTTACAAGCTGTGAATATGAAAGCTAATAGAGAAAATGTTCAATGGGGATTGGCGTCACGTAACAGACAAATCGATACGACCAAGTAAACCATCGAAGGTATTCAAACGCTTCTCTATCAATCGAGACAGATCGCTGACAATAACGAATAAATAGTTCCGCGCTTACAATGCATTTGATAATGAGAAGGACATACTGGATACCGATATTGGCATTTGATTAGATGTATTATCATGTCGTATGATTTATGCTCTATCGCAGATTTATCTTTATATGCGATACATATGCTTACATGCGTGGATTGCACTATATTAATGAATATATTTCGCTCCTTTCTCTATGAGAAAGATTATATGTATATATATATATATATGAATCTATGCCGAAAAGATTCGATTTTGATCAATTAATATGATTATCTTAAAGTAATTATTCGATTTATTTATTGCCTAACAAATCTATGATCAAATGTACTTGCAGTATATTTGAGATTCCTTATGGATTGCACTATATAAACGAACGTGCTTCCCTCCTTTCTCTGTAAAAAAGATATATGATATATATATATATATATATAGATTCAATTTTTTGACCAAATTAATATGATCAACTTAAAAAAATTTAACTCGATTTATTTATTACAAATTTGTAATTAAATGTATTTGCAATATACTCCTTGTGTTTAATACCGATCGAAGCTCTTAAGCAGAAAGCTAATTATTCAGGCAGACCTCAAGTTTGTTTGTTATTACAGCAAGTCTATTAATAAACAAAAGTTAAGGCGGTTCGTAGCAATTTATTCAAGAATTACGCGTTATACGCCGAAGACCGTGCTTAAAGGGATTTTATCAGACTTGGACAGCGTTATGGAAGCATTCCTATTGTATACCTTTGTATAAGCTACCTTTCAACTTGTAAACCGTTCGCGACAAGGAATCCTAAAGAGGATTATTTATAAGTTAAAAGTAGGAATAAGAATTATTCGATGACTTTCGATTATTTGCCTGTCAGCCTTTTTGCTGACAAGCCTCTTTATCGACGGATTTGTTTTGTTGATATATATTCACTTTTACTGTAATTTCCATGCTGTTTATGTACTGTTTGCGCACAAATTTATTTGAGCGAATAATTGATTTAATATTATTAAGCCAATATTAGATTGTAACATTGTTAATTTTATTGATGGACTAACGAGAAAAATTTCATACACATATCTGACAATTTATCATCCGTTTACACGTGAAAGTCTATAAATATCTTGTGACTGTACGATTTGCGACACTGTTTATATTTGTTGGAGAACATACATCCCCAGCGTACTTTATTAGTTTACATATGAAAGATAAGCTCCAAACGTGTCGAAAAAGAAAGATATATTTTTATTTGAGAAATTTCTAAAATCTATTTTTCCCGTTTTCCGTTCTTCGTTGCTATGCATTAATCTTTCCACGAGAGAAATTCTTTTTCCGTATTATTCCGATATTCGCATGTTTGTTCTACGAGAACATAAACGAGCGAAATTTATTTGCGAAAATGCATAGTCAGAATCATTGCATTTCGTAAAGCATGCATCACATCATGCATTGTAAATACAGATTGGGTTTATTAATTGCGAATCGTTGATTAATCAATCTGATTAGTTGATCACAACGATTAGCAGTTCGTAATCCAATCCGGATATACAATAGATGCGTTCGAGGAGACGTTATTAGTGTTATTTGTATCATTCTACCTTCATCGTTCATTAGATGTAAAACAAGGATAGAATAACATAAATAACACTAATGCAAATACACCTAAAGCGGCGTCTACAACGAGATTTTAAGACATAGGTAAAACTTAAGCCTTAAGCCGTAAAAAATCGACCAATTACAGCCACATATGAGGAAAATAATCAACTATGACTGGTCGTACAATTTCTTACAGCTTAAGGATTAAAATTCAAGTTTTAAGTATTAAAATCTTATTGCAGATGCCGTCTAATGTGTAGTGTGATACGAACTTAAGAAGAACATAGTCGGAACTTTACGTGTCATCAATCGAGAGCATGAGGGAATTTTGATAAGCATTAAATATTATTATATTGTAAAAAAAAAAATACATAATATCTATCACGTTATGTATGATGTAATAACACGTGGTTATTTATAAATCCGATAAAAATCTTGGAAAACACAAGTACTTAGTAATGATATATATATAATCTCAAGCACGATAGGTCTCTCCAAACATGACACGTACATACATCCATAGACACATGCGAGTACCACTTTAGATCATTTTAGATTCCACGTGATGATCAGCAGTATATCATTTATTATTGGCAATTAGTAGAATGACGATAGAGTAGGAAGCGTACGTGTAAACATTAAATTGTATACTTTGTGTAATGTGCGTCATACGCATGGAAATGTTGCTTCGTTATGCGACATTTGATCAGGTTTATCGAATACAGATCAACTCGTTTGCATACAAGCCGTGTCGTTTGCATACGCGAAGTCGAAAAAGAATGGGTAAATTATCAGCAATGCTGTTTGCTCGAATCGCAATCTTCGGGGTCGAAGTTCGCCAAGTGCAGATCGCACAAAGGCAATTATGTCCATATAAATTCGAATTTGTGCGTAATTCTGAAATCACGGTTGAAAAACGTTGAGAAAAACGATGGAAAGTAAGGTCGAGCGTGACGCGCGGGACGTCGTCGTCTAGATAGATTTCCCCGGCGGAAGAGATTCCTCTCCCTCTGGCTTTTTCCCTGACACGCTTCGTTCACTTGACGCGTTTCTAATCTGGCCGCGATAACGACGTCTTTCAAAGTGATTTCGTGCAGAAAGAAGCAGTGTGTCGTTGACCATCGCTGCGGCCGCTGTACCTCGATAACGAGGTACAAAATCAGTCCCGTCTCTCCTCTCTCGTCTCGCGCCGCGATCCGTCTCTTTTTGTTTCCCTTTTTGTTTCCCTGCTCCGATTTGACCCGGAATTAAAATCGGTAAACAAGTCAGATCGTTCTACTCGACGTTACATTGGCATTTTTTTTTCCCCCTCGCTGACGGATATTCATAACACGCAGTCGAACACTTGGATATCTTTTCTTTTTTGTTCTGCATATTTTGTTGCGCCAGGTAAACCTTTTCTCGTGCGACTTGGGTGACCGTTTTTCACAGTAATAAATAGTCCTCAGACAATCATACGTTTTTGACAGTAATAAATAGTCCTCAGACAATCATACGTTTTCGAGCGCAAGTTTGCCAAGCAACACTTCTGAATTTTTTGAAAATTAATTAAAAGAAAGAGAGAGAGGGAGAAGGAGACAGACTGGATTAATCGTGCTTCGAAGAGGATATCGGGGAACCATGTACTCGATTCTGTTACTAACAAGATCCACTCGACTCGGTAACACGTCACTAAGACTGACATCGTCGTTCGTAGGACCGCGCTTGCTGCAGCAAACAGTACGTGAAGTTATGTATGACTTCGTGCTTCAATATTTGACAGGGAAAGTGGTTTATTCATTGGGGTACACTTATTCAACCTTACGAGATAACATTATATTAAAACTGAGAGAGAGACTATAAGTTTGAGAAATTGTGATAACATAGTTTTACGTGAGTATATATTGACGATGTCTTGGCTTGTAGATTGCCTATCACAGATCGCGTGTTTTAAAGCTTATCGATTATGTCAGTACAGTATGTATCATTTCTCCAAGTCGTCTGTATGTGAAGTATACAACGCAAATGCAGTGGTTTTAAAATGGCGTTAAGAAAAGTATTCACAACGTGGATCGATGTGTGTAACAAGTTCCATTACGTTGTATCACCGATACGAACGTGTGATGCGACAAATAGTTGTCTGTCGATGAAACTTCACCTTCTGGAAATGAACGTGCTCGCTTGTCCACTATCGTTGAACGTGCATACAAACCTGCAAGTCGAAAAATGATTTTGCCAATTTTGCCGATAACTGACACAGTTTACAGGGGGTATCGATACGTTCGTACATGTTGCAAGTGTTCCGCGTGCCCGAGTTAAACCGTGATAATGCAGCACATGACACGCCACAGTGATAACGCATAGATGTTGGATAGACAGCCGTCGAATACGTATCCAAGTCGAATGACATTTACTACTACAAGTAAAATGCGTTATATCGGATAGGTGACACTTGTTTATTACATATAAATCTAAAAATGTAGATAATTGAAAAAAGGATTAAAAAATTCGAAATTTAATCTCAAGATGTTCATTATGCATCTAATCCTCATTTTCATCATTATTTTCATAACGATAAGAGCGTTTTAAAGCTGGATATGAAATACAAGAAATATATTTTGTAGAATCAAAAAAGGAGTAAATAATATTGATAGTAGTATAATAAAAAGAGAAATAACATTACTCTCTGGGAACGTAATAATTAAATTAAAATTTGTTTTAATCAACGTGCGCACTTTATAAATTAATAACCTTTTTCAGAAACAATAATTAACAAGATATATTTGAAATCCATTTGTCTAATAAATGACTACATACATCATTGTATTATTTTTCAATTTATCGTGCACAATTCTTCTATGTCATCGGTGCTGTAATAAAATATCTTTCGCATACACGTGTGGAAAATTGCACTTCTCTTTCTATCTCGAGTAATATGTAGTCAGAAACTGATAAAAATAGAACGCAAAGATAAGCGGGTTAGATATGATTTATAACGCGCAATTGGTAATCGCGTAACGGAACATCCCTGCAATTGCAAAAGCTTCGTTTATGTCACGAATAATTGTGTTTGTTTTTGTGTCGAGAAGACGTTCGTTTGCACGTGAAAAGTACATGAGATCCCGAGTGCTGTGAATTTTATTAATCTAAAGTTAATTATCACGTCATCAAGTGTACAAAGAGAAAATACAAGATATGGAGAATCATACAGATAGATTGTAAACAGATACCTGATATATTATCACTTTTTATGAAGCTTTTTAGATAATTTATTAACGAGAAATTATTCTTCACCTACTCAATAAAATTAACAATATTATAATATAATTATAATAGAGATAATATATTGATTTACGTTAGTCCAAAGAAATTAAAGGAGCACCTATACTGCCCTGTAAAGACAAACAATTTTTATGAAAGTGCAACTTTGTAAAAAATGATTATAATGTGAAGATTCATAGACCATTTTAAAGCTTGAAGTCCCTATTTTTGGAATCGATAGTTTAGATAATGATCTTCAATTTTTTCTAGACTTTTATTTTTTTTTAGACACTTTTATTCATTTTTTTAAATATTAAGCGCTATTGTGTTCATCTTTTATGAACAGTTAAAGTGAAAAACACGCTTCAATATTGAGTAACTAAAAAAAATCGTTGACTCAACTCAATGAATATGTAAATTAAAGGTAAAAGTTCACTCTTTTAAAAGTTGTAAACTTCTTTTACAATTTTTACGCCATGGTATTTTGTAAAATTCAAACAAATTTTAGACAGATCTCCATTTGTATCTGTGTAGCTTCATAAAAAAAGCAGTCGGATGTTATTTAAATTATCAATCCAAAAAATTGACTTCATATTTTAAAACGTTTTTGCGATTATCTCACTACAATCATTTTTGGCGAAGTATACACTGAGAAAAAATGCTATTGATTCAATTAAAGTCTATATTACGGACTGTCACTAACATAAGTGATTAATTCATATATATTTTTATTGACATGAAGGCATAAATTATTATTTCAATAATTAAGGCTTTTATGTCAATATACATGAATTAATTACTTATATTAGTGACAGCTCGTAATATAGACTTTAATTGAATCAACGGCATTTTTTTCTGTGTACTCTTTCGGAAAATTGCTTACTTTTGGAAGGCAGAATAGATAATTTCTGAATTTTTTGGCATAATATATACATATTAATTAAACCTATTATTCTATCAAAAAGCGTAATACAGATAAAATCTTTAATATTTATCAAGTACGTGATTTTATTTACTTTGATTCTGCAAAGAAACTTCGCAATAAACTTCAACATTTGATTTAGTTTTTTAATTAATTAATTAACTAGTTAATATTCATGATTGTTAAAAGTTATAAATAAAAGTTATAGAAAAATTTAAATAAAAAGATTTGTTTTATATTGTATTACGCCTACAAATGCAATTATATTAGATAAACATTTCATTGTAGTAAAAATGATGAATCATAACATCGTCAAGTAGATATATACATGTATATACATATATATGTAGATATATAGGTATATATATATATAAAGATAAGACATAATAATAATCTTATATATTCAAGTAGCTCTTGGAAAATATACTTTAACCAATACAACGAGAAAAATCAGCTCTGTTTACATACGTAATTTAACTTTATACATTCTTTTAAACTCTCTCTCTCTCTCTCTCTCTCTTTATTAGATACCGTATTCTCAAATAAATATGATGTATCTAATTGTAAGCACAAGCAGACAACTCTGGCCCCAGTATCTCCGTTCTCGTTTTAGCATAAATTTCTTCTATAGTATCTTATATCATTATAACTTCATAATTTCTTCGATGAATACTCCAACTTTTCAACAATGCCAGACTTTTTTGCTGCATGAACGTAGAAAGCAGTCGCTAATAACATCTTATTTACAAGTAGTTATCAGACAATATTTAATAAGAGAAAACCCTTCTTCCATTGAAACAATGATTTATTCAGAACTTTATTCGTCCCTCTATTTTTCTTTACATTTGTTTTCTTGCCACGATTTTATCTTATTTGTCACGAAAAACTTTTCAAGAGTAATGGCGTGTCGCAAGGGTACGTGCGGAGAGAGTTGCAAACGTCGGAGAGACCACAAAGGCAACAGACCTTTACGGAGCGCAGCGAATTGAAATACGCCCGTCGACTGGTAATCAAGCTTGGTAGCGGCGTTATAACGAGAGAGGATGAACATGGTTTGGCTCTTGGACGTCTGGCGTCTATCGTCGAACAGGTAGCTGAATGTCAGATCGACGGCCGCGAATGCGTCATGGTGACTAGCGGAGCGGTTGCCTTTGGCAAGCAAAAGCTCACCCAAGAGCTTTTAATGTCCATGTCGATGAGAGAGACTCTGAGCCCCACTGATCACACGCGGGAACACGCAGGTATATTATTTTTTCGTTCTAATAGCTTTTAATTTTACATTGTGCTCGGAAATTATTCATGGTACGATTAGAATAATTAATAAAATAATTACCAAGGTAACTGAATTTATATATGATGTTGCATTTTATAATAATAGTATGAAATTATACTAACAAATTTCCTGTTTGTATAAACGTTGATTACCAGGTATTAATATCTCTAACATTTATTTCAATTTTACCTTGACAAATGTTGATGATTATGCAGTTCCATAAAAATAAGGTTTACTTAGAGATTCTACACGTGCCCAAAGCTGAAAGATTATTAATTAACAAGTTCCTAAATTCAAGTTGACCTATTTCATAATGAATCTTACCTCCTTTACTCTTCCTGCAAGACGGGCCACTAAAACGCCAATGTTGGGCGCGGTAATTGGCGCAGGAATATGCCGCGCCAATTTCATGTTCTCTTGCACACACGTTCGTCCATCAGACACAATATCTAGGGTACGACACACTCAATAGACGCTCGCTTTAATTATTATTTTCATGCATCAACGATAAGAGGTGAATTTCGTATATATATGTACGTACGTGGGTAAATTGCCATTAGCATAATTGAGACCAGAATAAGCGATAATCTTGTTGTAGTTTACATTATTTCTCTTTGAAAGCCCGGTCGAATGACGTCTGTAATCAATAATGTTTTCATAATTCTAATTAAGAATATATACTGCGAGTCATGTGCATATAAAGAAATTATAATAAAGTTTAAAAAATGTAGTTTATTTTACCTCAACGTAATTTTCACTTCGAGTTCACGTAGATAGCATTATTAAACGCATTACTTTAAAGCATGTGTAATCGTCGCTCAGGGCTCGCTTGAAATAGATGGTCATTTTGCATATATTACGAGATGTAATGTTATTATTACAAAATAGCTATCTCAAAGAGAATTACATATGATGATTATATCATAGATTCCTATATATGTAAATTATATTTCTTAATTTTATGTAAAATATGTTAACTTTAAAATAAATTTTGGTGTTAAAAAGTTTTGTTATTTATTCAGGAAAAAAAGCAAAAATATTCATTTTAAAAAGTTAATAAAATTTCGCTGTTGACAAATTACGAATAATAATTTATTTATTACATAAATTATTATTCTCGTATGGGAACAAATATTTCGTGAGAACATTTAATATACATCGACCATCAGAAAGACAATAACTTCCTCAGTAACGAATTTTCTCTCCGCTGATATACATGATAGAAATACTCTTATTGATATTGCACAATCAAGGTTATTCCTCGCTAACGATTCATTGATTTATAGCACAACATATATATTAAAAGAATAGAAACAATATAACTTAAACAATTCACAAGCGGGATATTAATATTTTTACGAGACAGGCGAGCGAATCAACCTTGAGCTATACATTTTAATATCTCCATCTACTTATTAAAAAGTTACAGAGCTTACTAAAGAAAAATAACACACGTATTCTGTCTGAAATGCAAAATGGGAAAAAGCAAGAAACATCAATAAATTGTACTGTCAAGGGACGTTAACGAGCTTCTGTCTTGAAATAATAAATAACTATTTGAAGAGTCTTTTAAAAAGAAGGAACAAATCCATTGTCCATAAATTCAACTATCTGTAAGAATATCCAGGCGGAAGGTGTTAATGTTCCAATAGTAGTTTCGAATACCTGTCTAGGCAG
>NW_017300343.1:2581742-2585202 GCF_001594075.2 Trachymyrmex cornetzi | reverse complement strand
CCCCCCCCCCCCCCCTCTCTCAATATATGTATATATAGATAACTAAGAGCTACAACTACCCGACGACGAATTCCTGTGGGATTCTATTTGTCCTGTGAATCTTGTCGAGTGCATCTTTCGATCGATGCGCACATTCGAGAGCAATTTTCTTCAACGTCTTGTCAATCATCCGCTTGTTTTCTTACTTTCGTAGTAGCGTTTCTCCAAAGTTACTTTTAATTATTTAAAAAATCGTCTAGTTGTACCAGAGTTGTAGCATTTTTCCAAAGTTATATTTAATTATTCCAAAAATCATTTAGTTATGCTCTTTCGTGTTGGCATTATCCTTAATAAGACTTCAAAAGTGGACGTTGGATAACTTACATCCCTGATAATATATTTATGCAGGAACTATGTTGGAACCTCGAGCAGCGGCCGCAGTGGGTCAATCCGGTCTCATGTCTCTCTACGACGCGATGTTCGCCCAATACGGAGTCAAGATTGCTCAGGTACTAGTGACCAAGCCTGACTTCTACAACGAGGAGACACGGAAAAATCTCTTCAGTACGCTGAGCGAACTGATTAGCTTGAATATCGTGCCGATCATCAACACGAATGATGCGGTATCTCCGCCACCAGACGTCGACGAGGAAGTCGCTGGCAGTGGTGGTAGACGAGGAATACCTCTTAAGGACAATGATTCCCTAGCGGCTATGCTGGCAGCCGAAGTTCAAGCAGATTTGTTAGTCCTCATGAGTGATGTCGACGGAATCTACAATCTTCCACCTTGGCAGGATGGCGCTAAGATGTTGCATACCTTCAGTTCCGATCTAAGGGGTACTATCAAGTTCGGGCAGAAGTCGAAAGTAGGCACAGGCGGCATGGACTCGAAGGTCAACGCCGCTCTTTGGGCGATGGATCGTGGTGTTGCAGTCGTCATCTGCAATGGTACGCAGGAGAAGGCTATTAAGAGTATCATGTCGGGCAGAAAAATCGGAACGTTCTTCACGCAGGCTGCCGGCTCATCCATTCCTGTCGAGGTGATCGCCGAAAATGGTAATAGTTTGACTTTTGACTTTAAGATATTTTGTGTTTGTGTTTAAGAATCTTATCTTAACAGGTATATATATATTATATATAAATTGGAGAATAAATAGTAGTTTAACGCGAGAGGAGTGCTCTGATTTAAACGATCCTGATTTTAATTTGTGGTTCTTTTATATTTATCTTATCTAGATACTGGAACGATTATATATTCATAAATGCGAATAAAATTTCAGCTCGCGTCGGCAGTAGAGTGCTACAAGCATTACGTCCGGAGGAACGAGCCGAGTGCATTAAAACCCTCGCAGATTTGCTCGAATCCAGACAGTCCGAGATTCTCTCAGCAAACGCATTGGATTTGGAAGCTGCGAGCAAAAAGAATCTGACAAAGGCCTTATTATCGCGTTTGTCTCTAACTCCGGCAAAGCTCAAGTCCTTAAGCTCCGGTCTGCATCAGATCGCGAACGATTCATTAAACAATGTTGGTCGTGTACTACGTAGGACCAGATTAGCTGATGGTTTGGAGTTGGAGCAGATAACGGTACCCATCGGCGTGTTGTTGGTTATCTTTGAATCGAGACCGGATAGTTTGCCTCAGGTAGCCGCCCTGGCTATGTCCAGCGCTAACGGACTTCTCCTGAAAGGTGGCAAGGAAGCCTCCTACAGCAATAAATATTTGATGGTACTTGTAAAGGAGGCGTTGGAGAAGTTCGGTGCCTCGAATGCTATTTCGCTCGTATCGACAAGGGAAGACGTGGGTGATCTTCTCTCAATGGAAAAACACATAGATCTCATCATCCCTCGTGGTAGCTCGGACTTGGTCCGCACGATCCAGGAGCAGTCTAAGCATATACCTGTTTTAGGACATGCCGAGGGTATCTGTCACGTTTATGTTGACAAGCACATGGATGTAACGAAGGCTATGAGAATCATCAAAGACTCCAAGTGCGATTATCCTGCTGCGTGCAATGCTATGGAGACGTTATTGATACACGAAAGTCTGATGAGCGGCAGCTTCTTTAGTGACGTATGCAGCATGCTACATAAAGAAGGGGTGAGTCAGCTTTTTTCTAAGTTTGAGTATTCGAAGAAAAAAAAAATATATATATATATATATGTGTGTGTAAATGTACATACCATTTTTATTTTTTATTTTTTGAAATTAGTTTTTTAAGAGGATTAAAGGATTTGCCATTAGTAACTCCGAAAAATCCAAAGGATAAAGAATTTAAAAAATCTTTTTTCTTCTTGTTTCGTGTCGTGTTACAGTATTTCGCGTATTTTCTGTTCGTGAGCAGAACTTTCATCAAGAACTTTTTATTGGGATTTTACAAAATGTCACAAGTTTATACTCAAGTTTGTACTCCGAGATATGTATTAACTTCTTTGAAATGAAATAGAAAAGATTGACTTTTCTGACATCTTTTCTTGAAATTCGAATAAAAGACAATATCCTATACATATGTTATGTACTGATGTAACGTTCCATTATTTTTTTATTAAAATAAAATTTTTATTAAAACTCTTTCTCTCAGTGGCAATAATCGAACTTATATTACTTAACATTAACTTTATTACAAATGTTATAAAACAATAGTATTTTCCAGGTGAAAATCAACTCCGGTCCAAAATTAAGAGAGTTGTTGACTTTTGGTCCGCCTGCCGCCAAAAGCATGCGAACCGAATATAGCGCACTTGAATGCACCATAGAAGTGGTTTCAGATGTCGATGACGCCATCAGCCATATTCATAAATACGGTAGTAATCATACCGATGTTATTGTCACCGAGCACGCCAGCACAGCGGCACACTTTGAGAGAGAAGTGGACAGTGCATGTGTCTTTCATAATGCCAGTACTAGATTCGCAGATGGCTACAGATTCGGTCTTGGAGCGGAAGTAAGATCTCAAAGACAAAAATTAGTATTTTCATTTAAAAAAACAAAAAACTTTTTTTTTTCATTTATAAAATTACTTGGAATAGCGTATCCAATTGTAATGTATGTTTTTACAAAGTATATAAAAATAATAAGTGTTTGTAATTTATAAGTTATGAAGTAGTTTATATTATTACATATATATAATTTTTTTTGAAGGTCGGTATTTCCACGACACGTATCCACGCACGTGGTCCAGTAGGAGTGGATGGGCTTTTAACGACGAAGTGGATCTTGAAAGGCGATGGACACGCGGCTGCGGATTTCGCTGAAGGAGGTAGCAAAACTTGGCTTCATCAATCCTTACCTCTCACAGAATCAGCGTGAATCGGTCGCTTCGAACTTTATGATCTCGGGTTAGCTAGAATATCATTTAATAAAATGCAATGAGTAAGCTTCTTAAAAAAAAAGCACGACGAACATAGGAAAATATAAATAGAAAAAACAAATCAAGCGCGCATAATAGAATAAAAGAAATACTATCATTCTTGATATATATAT
>NW_017300343.1:2442811-2580202 GCF_001594075.2 Trachymyrmex cornetzi | reverse complement strand
TATTATTATTATTATTATTATTTTATTTTAATCCTTGCCTTTCGGCTTAGGATGGCTTATAAAAATATATAAAAGTACATAATATAATCTTTTTGATATATTTGACAATGAAATATTAATAAATTAATATTATCTATTATAAAAAAAAAGAGTACATTACTTTGTATATTATGACGAATCCTAGCGGTAATAAATATTTTTGTCAAATATGTGCAAAAATATTATGCACTATGTATGTATATACATATAATAGATAAATATAAATCAAGAATTACTTGAATACAACTGAAAATAATGAGATAAATTGCTTTTCGCTCTCCATGAACGCTCCAAACTTCAATCGCACAAATAAATTACATCTTAAAAAGAGATTCTGTCAGTAGAACGATGCAAGATTCATAACAGAAGTTGTAAAGGATGTCATTTTCAAAATTTCGAAAGTTTGTTAATAACGTAACAGTAGTGAAGTCCTTCTCTTTCAGTACTCATCTTGAAATCAACTCAGCAAACCTAAACAGGAGAGTTTGGATTCTACAGTTAACGGATTCGCGACTCTTTGTCGAGAACGATATAAACGTTAGCACAACAGCAGTGCGCCTATTGAACGGGCAGCTGCCCCAGTTATAAATAACGTCAAAAGTTTATACGCGATTATAAAACCTATTTCACGGAAGACATATTTTTCTGAAACGCGCGCGTAGTGCGAACATTAATAATATTCTTGCAAATTTTCGAATGGAATCAAATAAGCTGTAGATTCAGCGAATAAAAAAAATTTGTTTTAATATAAAAACACATTATTTTCAGATAATTAATTTTTATAAAAATTTGTCATACAAAATTACATGCTCGTAATGTAAAATATAATAATTTACATTCCATAAAATCGGAATATATGTAATAAACAAATCAGGGCCTCTATTCTTGAAAAGAAATATACACGAAAAACTAGAGAAATATTATAGTATACGTATATTATTAGTTTTTCGTATACATTTTTTTTCAATAGGGGCTCAGATATTTTTACAATTAGTTTAGCTGAATTTCTTGCACGATTCATCTTTTTTCCTTTTTTCTCCATGTTGGAGAGAAAAAGAGAAAAGAACCGTGCAAGAAGTTTAGCTAAAAAGAACAAAGGCCTAATGTTTTACATAAATATTTTGCAAATTTATTTGCAACATTTTTATTAAAAGAAGTACTAAGATAAATATTTATAGGATTTCTAAGATAACTGTTGAGAAGAGAAATATTTTCTAAGTATTTCATTCTGGCGCCCATAATTTGAAAGTTCTATCGTACGAACTAGTTGCAATAAACTTATGATCGGGCGATACATCAACGGACATGACTTTTCCATCGTGACCTGGTAACATCTTAAGAGGTTGCCATGTTTTGTTGGACCAAATTTTGGCTGTGTTATCATAAGATGCGGTAACCAAATATTGTCCTTCTGTTTTTTGGTACTTCACGTCGGATAGCAAATTGGTATGTGCTGGTATCGTGTATATGCAAGTTCGCTTTCGCAAGTCCCATATCTTGCAGGTATTATCCTCGCTTGCTGTCGCTATGTGAAAACCGTTTGGTGAAAAATCGATGCCGAAGATGGATGTTAGATGACCCTCCATAAACATTATGCATCTGCCGGTACGTAAATCCCATACTCTGCCGAAAGAGTCTTGACCGCCTGTTGCACAAACGCTTCCATCGCATTGAAAACTAAATAAAAACACGCAATACACAATAAAAATAGATCAATATGACGAATTAAAAATAGATCAATATGATGAATTAAACAACATATGAGAGGAAATATACCTAATACAGTGTACTGCCCTAGCATGACCTTCTTGGTGAAGTACTTCCGCTTGTTGTTCCAAATCCCATAATCGCCAAGATGCATCGTAACAACATGTGCCAAGAAATCGTCCAGATGGATGGAAAGCGATCCTGGAAACTCTGTGAGGTTCATGTCCTTCCACCTCTGCTAATGGTTCTTCGCCAGTACCACCGCTCCATAGTTTTACAGTACCTATTATAAAATTTAACATAATAAAATGACATTATCATATAATTTTATGTGTCATTTATATTTTATAATAATATGTATCTGTTGCATACCATCTGCTGCACACGATGCCAGCACGCAAGTTGGTACTGCATTATCACCTACCACATCTTCGGTTATTGTAGCTTTTGGATGAAAAACAATACAGCCAACATTACAATTGTGTCCGTGTAAAGTGCGCAACAAAGTACAGTCAGGTACAGACCATAACTTGCATAAGCCTGACCATGAAGCTGTAGCAAGGATTTTTGAATTAGGGCTGAACTGGCAAAAGGAAATGGGCCTGTTGTCACCAATTTGAGAACAATATATGCTTAATGCTTGCAACTTTTTCAAAAGCTCTTGTCTTTTTGCTGTACGAGTTGCAGCTGGTAATAGTAGATCTTGTCTTGCCTTATCCAATCGTGCTTTTGCTCTGGGCAACGAATAAGCTGCAAATATATAAAAGTTAAATAATGCTTGTATAAAAAAAATAAGAGATATGAACACTTACATTTTTATATAGATTTAATTCATGGTTAGTAAAATTTTACTTTTTTTAAATGCATACCAGTAATAAAATCCAGTATTTTCCAAAAAAGAAAACTGAAAAACACTTTTCTATTAAAAACTATTTATTTTATTGTTTTTAATAGAAAAGTTTACCAGTTTTTTTTCTTGAAAATATTTGATTTTGTCATTGATATTCTAATTCAGTATTCTAGTACCACCAGGTATCTCTTTAATTGTTTTTCAATTCAAGCTTCGTCCAAAGTAAAATCCATAAAAGGTTAGGAATCAATGTAACAAATAATTTAGTTCTTGTCACAAGATATTGATAAACTCGAATCAGATAAGTAAAAATTTTATATTCTGTTATTATTATCTTTTATTTCTTGTGAAACTGTAATCAAAATAAAAATTAATATAAGCTTTAATTACATTTATTATCTCCAAAGTTTTTGTTTTAAAAAAGTATTTCACATATTAATTCGAATTAAAAACGATTCTATTATAAAGTGTTTTATTACTATTAGTTTTCTTCGTCTTTTCTTTGAAACTATTATGATTAATATGATTTACTAATTAAAACAAAATAAAACATATAAATCTATCTCTTTTTTAGTACTAAATATTAGTTTTATTATAGTTTTTTCCAATTTGTTCCATTAATAAAGTCCAAGACCTCGAATTTTTTCCTAATTTTTTCTATCTATTGGATTTTCCTGGCAATTCCTGATTCAAGTATAATTATGACTCACATGCTATCCATGATCTTGCAATTTGCAAAGAATCTGGTCCCTCGTGGTACCAAGTCGACTCTGCATCTTTTTCAAGTGGATAGGATGGTTTTTCTTCTTCTTCGTGTTTCTTTTTAATAGCATCCTCTCCCACGCTAGCTAATAATTCTCTTAATCTTGTCCTTCTATCCGCTGGACCTTCTCCAAAGAGACAAATTGGCTCACCCAATTGTCTTAAATGTTTCTTTACTTCAGAGTCATCTGTAGAAACATTAATTTGTCTAGCCTTTTTCCTACGTTCAAATTCTTCCAATAATGCCTGTCGATCTTTGGACATTTCATCCTCGAGCTCCATGTACTCATTCGAAATATGTACATTTCCTCCTGAGACGGAAACATTGGTGACATCGCTTGCATTCGTGACATCCTTTTCTTCATCCGTAGTTTCGACGGCAGCTGCAAGTCGTGCACGTTCTGCTTCCTCCAAGGAGCCATAGTGAACAGTTTTCTGCTTCTTTACGTAAACCAAATCCTCGTCGTCGGACATTTTAAGAGGTTATAGGAGGTTATGATCCTCCTATTTTAGGAGGTAATCTGCAATTCCTCCGTTTTATTTAACTACAAATATATTGCACAAATTATTTTGAAGCGAATTTACGAGTATAATTTACAAGCAATGAAATATTTTGAGAAGTAGTAAAAAAAAATACTGATTGAAATACCGCTGTAGAACATCACAAAGCATTTCAAACCTAACCTAACTAATTTATATGCAGCATTTTATTGCTGATAATACTTACGTTATGTATAATCAAAATATAATCCGCAGCTATTCGCAATATTTACACGTATTTAAAAAAATTTTACAATGCATATTTTTTAGACGTTTACACATCATTTAAACAATACTTTACGCTACTCACATCTCACACCTCCATCCGCGTGATTCGTGATTCGTATTTCAGTCTACACTTAACAGTATTTAACCTTTAATCTGGTATATCACAGATGATCGATTTGTATCGAAACGATCGAAATTTGTTTATAAACAAGGTTACCAAAATAATTATAAAAATAATTTAAAATGTATTTATCTTACTTCTCGCATAAATTATTTTATTAACGTGTTAAAAAATTTCAGACAATAACATTAAAAGTAACAAAATAGTTTCTCGTATTTTTAATGTATGAAATATGTATATTCGATATCAATACATTTCAAATAATAGTTATGTAAATTAGCTCATCTATTATTAAATATTCCGAATAATTTTTAATTCATAAAACATGAACATAATAAAAGCGTGGATGGAGAAGAAAGTTTTAAGTATGTAAATACTTCAAATAGTATGGCAATATGAATTATTCAACTTTTCGTATCTTAATAATATTAATACGATCAAGTAATGGCTTTTTTTGAGTAAATCGATCAAATATAGAAAAAAAGCATTCGAGCCAACGCTAGTTCTTGTTGCGAATATTTGAAAGTTGTTTATTCATAACTAATTATAATAAATCTAGACGTCTCGATGAATTACATTGTGTAATCGAACCGTTGTGCTGTAAGCATCGTACTGCTCTGGTCACAATTTCATACAGTTAACAGAGAAATTGATGGATGAACGATAATTGTGGTCAAATTGTATGGAAATGACTTCCATGCAAATATTGACCACGATTGTTGCAAGAGAATAAAAAGATAAATGTGTAACAGCCTTTTCTTGGCATAATTGAATAATTGTCAAAAGCGGAATGGCAGATGGGAAATGGAACAGATATGTATGGAGCAAAGCAGCGAGTAATATACGAACGAAAATTTAACTGATTACACTCTCAAGTTATAATTTCAACTGTATGTTATATTTTATATTTACTATCGTAATTGTAGATGGGTTTGCAAGTTTTAAGACAATTATAATGATAGGAAAACGATAAGGGAAATTTAACGACGAATTATATAAATTTTTTGTATTCAATTTGATTGTATTCAAACAACATTAAAGATGACTTAATAATGGTCGAAACGTCTAAATCTATTACAATTTGTTAATAAACAGTAGTAACAAACAACTTTAAAATATCCGCAATAAGAACCAGCGTTTGAATGCTTTTTTCTATATTTGATTGATAACTTTTGATTAAGAAATTGGACATTTTACATAAACTTCGAAATAAGCTTAAATTAAAAAATAAATAATATTCCAAACATAAGAGAACATCCAATGTCACGAGATAATTGGTGGCCCTGAAAAGGGCCGTTCTTGTAAAAGCAGTTCACTTTGAGCTCGTATATTTGGTAACGGCCTTTGTGCCTTCGCTAACGGCGTGCTTCGCCAACTCTCCGGGAAGAAGAAGCCTCACAGCAGTTTGAATCTCCCGAGATGTGATCGTCGAGCGTTTGTTGTAATGTGCCAGACGAGACGCCTCAGCTGCGATGCGTTCGAAAACATCGTTGACAAAGCTATTCATGATGCTCATAGCCTTGCTGGAGATTCCGGTGTCGGGGTGGACTTGTTTCAACACCTTGTAGATGTAGATCGCATAACTCTCCTTCCTTTTCCTCTTTTTCTTCTTGTCAGTTTTACTGATGTTCTTTTGAGCCTTGCCGGCCTTCTTCACCGCTTTACCGCTAGCTTTCGGTGGCATCGTCGTTCTCCTTGACAAAAGTTTTCGTACTTCGAATGCGACGTGACGTACACGACGTTCGAGGCTCGAGTAACAGCTCGGGTCGGGAAAAACGCGGTATATATAGCAGAAAGTGTCGCTCGAAGCGCACCAATCACGTGCGAGCGGCGTTCAGCGGCACGTCATTGGTCGGCGCTCGTGTTGCTAAGCGTTACTCACATTCCGTCTTTCTTTCTCTCGTACTCTTTCGATAGTTTTCTTTCTCAACTTCCTTAATGAAATACCTAATTATGTTATACGCTGAACCAGTCTTTTAATTTCTCTTATTATGTGTTCTGATTATTAACATATTAGATTTGACTTTATTATTAAATAATGAGTATGTAGATTTCGTCAAATGAATATTATAAAAAGAGAACAGCATCGCTATTCTTTGCGTGCTACTGATTGTAATTTAAATGTAATTTCAAATATTAACATGTTAATATGAATGGCAAATCTCAAAAAACAATACGAGCTCGTACAGATCATCGCACAACAACATTGATTGATAGATGCTTTCCAATCGTAAATTCACTAGACGATTTGAAGCACACGCCGTTACAAGGGGCGTTTTCCAGTGAAGATACACAAAGATTCACAGTGCGATACAATAAATCATTATATTTTTGTTTGTCAACATTAAACAAGAGCAAAATAATTCACTGAATTGCGTAAAAAAGCAACCGTTGAGAAGATTTATACATAATCGTTCGAGACAGACTCGATTTGTATGCTATTGAATGGATTTGTAAATAGATATAAATTCTTTCTCATATTTTATCCCTTTTTCATAAACTCTCATAATATTTATCAGAATCAAGCATGTATAAATATGTATACTTTTTACATTGCATATTAAGTGGTAGGACAATATTTTCGCCGATTGCGCATACAGTTGAGAGTGAGAAACCGGGCAAGCGTTCTGATTGGCTGACGTCGTCGTGGAGGGGAGAGCCGAGTCGAAACAGTATATAAAGGTGCCTGCGCCAGCGGTTCGTCGTCATTCGACAGTCTGTCTTTGTGTCAGCCAGTTCGTATCGTAGAGATTCAAGATGACTGGTCGCGGTAAGGGAGGAAAGGGATTGGGAAAAGGAGGAGCGAAGCGTCACAGGAAAGTTCTTCGCGATAACATCCAGGGTATCACCAAGCCAGCTATCCGTCGTTTGGCACGACGTGGTGGTGTCAAGCGTATCTCCGGCTTGATCTACGAAGAGACTCGAGGTGTGTTGAAGGTCTTCCTCGAGAACGTTATTCGCGATGCTGTTACCTACACCGAACACGCAAAAAGGAAGACCGTGACAGCCATGGACGTCGTATACGCCCTGAAACGTCAAGGCAGAACTCTATACGGCTTTGGTGGTTAAGCGAAGGACGGTGGCTCCTACAAATCAAATCGGCCCTTTTCAGGGCCACAAATATTTCAAACGTTTGAATAATTTCTATTCGCTATATAACCTTACCTGTACCTATGCATTCTTCATGATAAATAATATAACGTATAATATGATCCATGTATACTTAACTCTGCGCAGCTTAGCGCCGAGACACTACCAGTGTCTCCAGATATTGAAATATTGCCATTTAAGCACGGAAAAGTTGTCAAAATAAATTTTTAATATATGTAAATTATTGAATTCTTACTCAATTCTTCTGTGCGTTATCTGTTGATTAATTTAAATTAGATTTTCTAATGGCTTTGTCTTTATTTCGAAAAATTAAAAATTAACATTTTTAAGTATATGAAAATTGCGTATTCATAATTTATAAATATCAAGTATATTCTTTCTTTATTCCTATAGAATAGAATTTATTGCTGCTATAGTACTAAAATTACTTAAAATATGTAAGTTCGCTTCATGTAATTCTCCGTTTAAATTGGCAACTATATATATATATATATTCATAACACGATTCACATTATTGTAAATGTATTCACGCAAAATTCGATAAAATGTTCATATTGAACGTGAATAAAACATTGCAATTATATGAATACTCTCAAAAGATGAACTTCGGAAAGTTTTTGAGGTTAGGTGAACACTACGTCGATCTATAGGCAAAACTTGTTCGTGTACATAAGATGCAGAGAGTGTAGTTTTCTTATACAATTGTAAATGCAATTATTAGAATTATGATATAAGATAATTTTTAATTAGATATAGATTCTAAAACCGGCATCTACACAAACAATATAACTTGAATATTAACATTAATCCGCGTGCGTTTTTTTAACTTACAAAATTTGTATTTGTAATGAAAACGATTGGAATTGTGAATTAAATTTAGTAACAATTTTGATTATAGAATAAAATCTCAAACAACGTGCATGATCGTCCAAAAAATACATTTTATATTTTAAACATGTTTATTGTTTATTATCTAGGATAATTTATTAAGGAAATAATTTTCATGTGAAACAATTTGTAACACACACATATGAAGCATTCATGGGCTATTCTAATTTATTAATCTAAAATAAAAACTTCATTTTTGAGGTTATTTTCTTGAGAATTAAAATATAAAAACTATCAGAGTTATAACGTTAGTTTTGCACGTATTTATATTTGTTTTAAATAATTCTTAAAATTTTGAAGTTATTTGCGTCAATATTGTAAGTTACAGATCACCATGAATATTGTTACGAGGTATGCGGCATGAATCGATGCACACCGATCGCAAGTATTTCGTAACACTAGGGTGTTTTCTGTGGCTGAACTCCTCTCTCTAGTTACACTTTTGAAATTGAAGAATTTCAAATCCGATTTTATTGGAATTATGTTTAAAAAAAGTTTATTATTCAATTTTTACGTGCACTTTAATAAATAATTTATACCAAACAATCAATTCTTTTTTAAATTTTAACTACTTTTCCAACATATTACGTACACATCAAATAATACAGATAGAAAATTTCGACGAATAACGTTTTTGATGATACAATGTACGCTGGGTTTGAAGGAATTAAAGTGAAGTATGTGTACGTTTGATATTTGACGAAAACGAGTTCCAGTACAGTCTAGTACAGGAATGAAAGACCTGTGATGCGATACTAAATTCTACGATACTGATGTAAATCGTTCCAAAAATTCTGATTACTTAAAATACAAATAAATAAAAATAAATAATACATTAATACCTGAAGCTGTTTCATTTTATTTACTCAAATTATTTTTAAAAACGAGTTTAAGTTAAAATATTCTCACTTTAAAAGCGTTAAAACATTTCTCAAAATTGTTCTTTATATTGTACTTTATAAAATAAATATTTACTAACGTTTAATAGATTAACGAAATTGGTTATATTTAAACATATGGAAACATGCAACAAAAGAGACGATCCATCGTACAAAAAAAATTGGTGGCCCTAAAAAGGGCCGATATATATTTTTGTAATTAAGCACGCTCTCCACGAATACGACGTGCCAGTTGGATATCCTTGGGCATGATGGTAACCCGCTTGGCGTGAATAGCGCAAAGATTGGTGTCTTCGAAAAGACCAACAAGATAAGCCTCGCTAGCCTCCTGCAACGCCATAACAGCAGAGCTTTGGAAACGAAGATCAGTTTTGAAGTCTTGAGCAATCTCACGGACGAGACGTTGGAATGGCAATTTGCGAATCAACAATTCGGTGCTCTTTTGATAGCGACGAATTTCTCGAAGAGCTACAGTCCCAGGCCTATAACGATGGGGCTTCTTCACTCCACCAGTGGCAGGCGCACTCTTACGAGCTGCTTTAGTCGCCAGTTGTTTTCGGGGAGCTTTGCCACCAGTAGACTTGCGTGCAGTTTGCTTGGTACGAGCCATTTTTTTTTATCTGAGCGGTACAACGTTCTCGAACGGTCGTCAGAAGAAAAACGAAACGCCGTGCGTTCATGCGTACTTTTATAGGGCCCCAGTGCAACCGGCTCGACAGCGATTGGTCGCTGCATTAGTGGTGGGGATTATACAGAGTGTACAGCTAGCGCGCGCACACACACAGAGTTGTTTCTCCGCATATATTTCTAAAGACATCCCTTGTATAACATATATAACGTATATGAGAATGTAAAAAACGCATCATATTGCTTTTCAGCCTCATTTTATACATAATAACAACGATAAATCAATGATACATACAGATTATAGGAATTAACTAAATATATTGTAACAACACGTACGGAAAGAACGTGTAAAGAAAAGACGAAAAAAATTTTATGTAGCATATATTTACTTATAATATTTGTACACCGTTTCTAAATGAAATTAAAATTTCAATAAAATGTTCTTTCTAGTACCAGTATAATATATATGTTACAATATTTACATACAATATTATACTACAATTAATGTTTGATATAAGATATGATTGACGTCAATTTAAGTACCTTTGAAATTGTAAGTACCTTTGAAATTGCGTTGGGATATCAAATTGTGCATGAACAATAAAAATAATTTTAATTACTTTTAACTTAAATAAATAGCGGAAAATTTTGCGAACAAATTAAATATTTAGATCTTGCATTCCAAACTTCAAAAATAAATAAATGTCACGTTGTTTAAAATATTGACGAATCTAACATTCTCTGGTAATCATATTTGGTATAAATATTTATCATTAAATCAACCGTTTTATTAAGTTTTTATTAAATATTTAGTCTTGTTTAATTATATTAAATTTTTAACATATACAATGTTTGCATAATTTGCAACATATGCACATCATAAGCAAAGTTCTAAAATTAATAATATATTAATTAGATAACAGAAGCAAACGGATAATATTTAATGTCAAATGTCAAATATGAATTCATTTTCTGATAATTTTGCATAAAAGAATATTTTCGATTCAGATTAAAAATATGAATATTTCAATTATGATAGAATATTTTTGTCTATGCAAATTTATCTTAGATGATATATTTGTTATGTACAAATATAATATGGATGTTTTAGTTCTTTTCTTAGCTACGAGTTTTACTTATTCATTTTATGAAAATTCCAAAAAAATATCATACTACAATTACATTAAAATATATTAGATACATAACCTATCTAAAAAATCATGAAAAATGATGTGTTTGTATTTCAATTAAGATATATCATTTGTGTTATTGTTTGCATATTAATTCTATTTTTCTTTATTTTAATCAATTAAATGACAATTTGTATCTAACAATAATCTATTATAGTATCTTTACAGACGACATGAAATCTTTATCACAATACAGCACGTACTTGTTTAACATAAGCATAATTTCACATGCATTTTTATAGAGATTGTAAAACTTGGATTAGAAATAAGTTATTGTTCTTAGAAACTGTAAGTATGCCAAGAAGTTAATATTAAATGGTCACTGTAAGTATTGTTGTCAGAGAAATTATGAAACTATTTTAGACACGTACTTACACGCTAACCTATAAAACAAAAATCAATGAAATGCAGCTTTCAATATTATTTTATTTTTAATGTCATAATTCGGTCAAGTATTCACATCTGTATGCGTATATACATACATGAGCGTATGATATTCATATTTTTTCTTTATTATATGCTTCTGCTTTTAAATATGATAAATATTGGATGCTTTCTCCATTTGATGACACAAATCGACAAAAATTGATATAAGCGTCGTTCTATCTTTCTTAATTGAATATTAAGACACAAAAAGATAGAACAACATTTGTGTCGACTTATGTCATCAAATTAATGAAAGCACCCATAATATGTTGAAAATGTAATTGAAACTTTGTAAATACCAAATGTAATATCAATATTTTATACACATATTTTCATTAATTATGCAAACTATATGTAGATATGTTTTAATATAATAATTCTGTTATTAATAAAGAAAATTGTAGATACGAATATACATATATTGTATACTAGTTGTAAAATGTTAATTATAAAAATGTTAATTATAAATGTTAAAATCACTAGTTCTAAAATGTTAATTACTTTAGAAAATTTCACAAAATACATTGTAAGATAAGGAAAATCTAGTAACGCATTTTAAAAATATAAGACAGGTAAAGACGTAATAATGGTTGTTCAAGAAAAGAAGCAAGAAATTAAGTAATACATTTTAATCTATGTTTAAAACAAATTTTCCTATCTAAATTCTATAACAAAGTTCGTATTCTTCATAAACAAATATAAACAACCGAGCGTTTCAGTTGGATCGAGTGTCTCTTATACGAATACAATTTCTTTAAAATATAGATAACATTGTAAAAAATATATGTAATTTGTACTTAGAGTAATTAACTTTTTGTGTATAAATTCAACAAAGGTATACAAAATATAAAAATATGCCTATTACACTATTTTGGATAACTGTTACAAGTAATGCGCTGTTGCGCACAGGGTGACTTAATCAGCGCGCTGCGAAAAAGAATCCTTAAGTCGTTATACAGGCACAGATTCAACGTAAAAAATCATTCTATAAATTTCCAAAAACGGAAACTTGAGTACGTCATCGATTTCTGTTTCAAGATGCAAAAGCATTCGTATCATCTGTACAACTTATTGTCTAGAAATATTATTAGGTTACGACACAGTTTTTATGTTCCCTTGGTCGTACAGTTCGCGAATCAGATATGAATTGTAATATCAAATTGTACTTGATTTTTGCAAATTTCAAGAAAATGACTGTGTAACGACAGTTTAATATTTTTCAAACATAATTTTTCATCCACACGTCTCTATATATTATCTCTTGTTATATGGTTCGTTATAACAGTAAGATTTAACCGCACACGGGCAATCGGCGTGTTATAGGAAGCTGTTTTCGCGTATATACGATATTCTTCGAACGAAATTATCGATTATGCATATAATATCGCGACCCAATTATATTTACGCTTCTCTCGATCGATAATGGCATTTTACACTATTCAGTAAAATTGTCTGCAAATGTACTTTGTAATCGGTATTCACTTTGTGTTGCGCTAACGCTTGTATTCTGCCACCCGTGAAACTTGGAATTTTCAGCGCGTATCTGGTGCCTCGCTCGGGATAAACACTTGCGGTCGGTTAGCACAGCTATCACGACGTTTTATGAGCCGCATAAATGCGCCGTGGATTAATAATTATATTGTTTATTAACTTATTTCTCGAATTGAATCGAGCTCCGCGAATGAACCGAATGCTCGCATCGCACGGAACCGCGTAAAAATCGATATCAGCCGCACGGAGGGCCGTTAAAATGTATACCAAATGAAACTAGCTACTTGCTTCTACAATTCTAAGCCGTGAACTGATGACCTTCATTATGTAAAATATTGTTTAAACAACGAACAATTACCGGGCGCTCTTTCATTCCCAGCTGCTTGCTACCTGCAACATTGGGAGGGCCTCTCTCCGTGGTCCGCGCTCATAGTACAAGTAGCGCGCTGGACGAGCCATTCGACAATGTTCGAGAATAGCGTCATCTGTGAGCGTCTAGTACGAAAGTTTATATTTGTACTTTGTCGTTGAGCACATTGGCACTTCTCTCATCGTATCGCAATGGAAGATAAGAACGCATCTGGTAATGCCGCGGCTACGGAAAACTCGGCTGCTGCGACTCCTGCGAAGAAGAGCGCGAAATCTAAGGCAAAGACACAGCGCCCCAAGTCGAATCATCCACCGACTTCGGAGATGGTCACATCTGCCATCAAGGAACTGAAAGATCGCAAGGGTTCGTCAGTGCAGGCAATCAAGAAGTACATCGCCTCCACTTATAAAGTCGACGGAGAGAAATTTGCTCCCTTCATCAAACGGTATCTTCGAGCAGCGGTTACGTCCGGTGCGGTGGTGCAGACCAAGGGAAAAGGTGCATCAGGTTCATTCAAACTCTCGACCACCAAACCCTCTCCAAAGGGTAAGGTGAAGCGTGTTGCGCAGAAACCTATCTCTGACACGAAGAAGACTACCGAAAAGAAGGTTGCGAAGAAAGCACCTGCAGCTAAAAAAGTCGCCGAAACTAAAAAGACAACGGCTGAGAAGAAGCCGGCTCCAAAGAAGACCGCCAAAACTGCAGCGACAAAGAAGGTCGAAGCCGCAGCAAAACAAAAGGCTGCTGCTCAGACCAAGAATCTCTCGAAGACCAAGAAAGCTACCAAAGCTCCAGCGGCAAAGACCAAGACTCCAAAGCCAAAAACCACTAAGGCAGCAGCGACGAAATCCGGAAAAGCAGCAAAAAAATAATTTTGATTCCGCTAATCCAATACTGATAACAAAACTGGCCCTTTTCAGGGCCCCAAATTGTCATACGATGGAACAATCTGCTCGCAATAATTAAAATTTCCTTCTCCCCAAAGTCACTTGAAAAAAAATTTAATTATCTCAATTAAGTATTTATTAAAATATTATAAGTTAATTTATTAATATTAACAAGAAAAATATAATTACATTAGTTATACATTTATAATCGTAGTTTTTTTTAAAAATAATATATTTAATTAAAATATTTATAGACTCATAGTTTTGCCGAGTTTTTATTCATGTTTAAATCGTGTTTAAATTAAGCATTTACTAAACATAACATTTTACATTATTTTTAATCGTCGCTGAGTAGTAGAACGGCTAATGATAAACTTCGCGGTAGTCGCCCTCGAATTATATATTTGAAATTCCGATTAGAAAAATTTCTAGTTTCCTATTTTCTAAGAACAGATCTTGTTTACACCATGAAAGTAATAGGATAGCACAAACGCTTCTATAATATTTTATGACAGAGATAGACTTGTATGAAAATGAAAATGCAAAAGAAATATGCTACGTGTAACCCAGCACTTTTTCTCAAGAGATCGTGCGATAGGGAATAGCTTCGCAAGATTCCAGATTTATTTTTCCAAGTTTTTAAGAATTTGAATACGATAAAATTCTTAATGTGTATTTCCTAATATAGATTTTTTATATAGGCTAGATTAAAATCACGAAGAAGTCTGGATAGACTTCGTGGAAACATTCACACCGTTTTTCTAATGACGCAGTGCGTGATCATATCTTTCTCTTTTCTTATGGTGCTGGAGCCCGAACTTCTATTGTACATTCTAAAAACATGGAGAAATTATTTGATCGCCATTTAAGATTACGTGGCCCTTCACATAGACAGTTTAGGTTAGCTAACTCAAACATTGGGATCTCTCCAATTAATTATCTTCTTGTTATTTTCACGCATCAAGGATAATATTCACGATAGATGTGAAAAGTTTAGTTCAATCTAATTTAGGTCACATTGCAACTGAATCGATATATCTTATTCTATTTACTACGTCGCATTTCTTTACATTTCATTCAGTGACGTTTTTGGAAAATTCATGTTCCAAAAACTTTGACGAGTCGTAATACAAGACGGCTAATAAATAATACCTTCATGAATTGAAATAGCTTCTAAAACATTTTTAATAATCAATTTACATTTCTAAATCTCAAGCTGTATATGTTGTATATATTATATACTAGACGTCTTATAGTTTAATATCTCATCAACACGTCGGTAAAATCGTTTTTTATTTATATACATCAGTAGCCAGTTTATATATAATTAAGGATGAAAAATATAAAACACAAATAAGGAAAAAATATATTTAATTAGATTCGGGTTAGTAATGTCAATATAAATGTAAATAATTTCAGGAAACGGTCGTCAAATTCAATCAAAGTATCTTTGAATAACAAACTTGTTATTTATCGTCACAGATGGCGCGAGTGTCTTGGCATTGCTTCAACTTCTTTATAATTCACGATTTTCCCCCATACAGGATGGAGCGCTGCCAGCAGATTCTGCATCGGTAAGGTAGATTGAGAAAAAATTTTTAGGTAACTTTATCGACATACATCAATGGACCGACAGTAGACCGATTGAACCAGCATCCGAAACAATGTACCTAACAAGAATAACCAAGACAGATGACACGATATATTCAATATTGTAGGCATTTATCATATTGTGTTTACAAAAAGAAAATTAAATCAGCTAGATTACTGATAGTAATAGTTAATTGATAACTAATTACCGTTCAGTTTAAATGTCTTGGATTTTAAGATTTGTTTAAACAGAGAATAATAATAAAAAAGTTAATAAATTTTTTTAAGTTTTAGAATATTTTTGTGGGATTCATTTTATACTTCGCGCGTCTATTTTCTTAATTTTTGTTACATTTCATAAATTGTAAGTTGGGACGAATGCGAGTGAAATGCATTTCAAGGAGATGACTAACTATAATAAATGTGTCATGCGTGGTTAATAAATTAATACCAAAGTAACATGCACGGTGATGACGTTTTTAAAGTCTGTGAAGTCAGGAATTTGAGGATATATGATTATCTTCGGGGGAATTTATTCATACGCACATCGTCGGAATTGTATAATATATTGGAAAGAGATACGATCGCTGAGTGGACGGTGCGCTGCTCCAATTACCACGTACATCATCAGCAAGCGAACGAAGCCTCGTCCGAAGGTCATCTTTGTGCAAGAGCGATGAACCTCGGACGCGTTGCTCTCATCAAAAGTGAGCGTTCCGCGCGCGATCGGTCGCCGAGCTCCAATTAAATCGCTCGGATCGTTTATCGTAAGATGCGCTCTCACATTTTACGAAATTTTAATACGTGTGACCTATTAGTTGAATTATTTAATTAAATAGATAATTAACATTTTATACGAGGCGTACACGCGAGAGAAATTTTTTTCGTCTTTCTTTGTAAATTTTTTCTGCATCCGTATAGTCTTACTTGTGTTATCGTTAATATTTTATCAGATGATAATTATAATTTATACGTAAATATATATTATGCCTTTTACGCGTATTATGTCTTCCATATAATATGCATATATATGGATATATTAAGGGGGGAGTGTAAATTTAGGAATAATCTTGCTACAAATAAGCCATCGTTTCTCGTAAGATTTTTTAACTTTTTTTGCATCTTTGATAGACATGGAAAATAATAAGCGAAAAAAATAATTATTTCGACATCCTGACACCGAGAAAAATATCTGGTTGAAAATAGACGAACCAGAAGATTCTGATTACATCACAATCAAAATTCCTGTTATTTCTAGAATTTAATTGATTTAATTAAAAAATTCTGCTTCGTTTATTTTCAACCAGAATCCAATTAATCGAACTAGATATTTTTTTCAATGTATGGACGATTTTTAGAAACATTGCGAAGAAGTTTTTTTTCTATTAAATAATATTCTAATTAATACATTGGAGGTGAGGAGACATAGTTAGGAACTAGCGATTATTCAGTCTTAAATTCAAATCTTTAACACAAATCGAATATTATGTATAAAAAAATTTAATATTTTATAAGAAACTGTTCTAGGAATGGTATTTTGTCACATAAGATTTTGACATAGACATATATCAAGGCCACATAGAGCCTTGACCGCAATTTTAAGCAAAAAAGAAACTTTTTGATTCTTACAACACTATCTCTCCATCTCTTATCACTGCGCTTCTCTTTTTCTATAGAAAATAATCGCTAATTTTCTGTATAGAAAAAATTGAATGAAGCTTCGTGTTACTTACCCATCAAAACTATCGAAAACGTATCTCTGCGTTTGTTTATATCTCTCATTTGTTGGAACAACGACATAACTAAAATATTGTCATTTTTTATTGTTTATGTTTTACATAAATAGAACAGTTCTTTGAAATTCTTCATCCTAGTAGATCGACATAATTGAGTTGCTAAAACTCATCACAAGAAAGCAATTGTGTCATTATTGCGTTACTACATTTTGCCAATTATTTTGCTTTAACAATGTCTCATTTCAGTTATTGTTATTAAATAGTTCTAGTGAAAAGACTTAATATATTTTTATTCTTCTACAATCAGTTGTCATAAATAAATTTACACTTAAAATAATATTATAAACTTTTAATAATTAAAAACCTTTTGAGTCCGACCGAAACTGAAAACGAATATTCATTACGTGTTATTTTCGATTAAAACCATATAGCTCTTTTTCATAAATATTCATTTTAATATTGTATAGTTTTAACGTGTAATTATTGTTTCAATAATTAAATTATGATGTTTTATGAAGAAATACTTATACTCTTTAGTCAAAATTGACACATAACTGAAATTTCTGTTTTCGATTTCGAAAATTTCCGAAATTTAATTATTGTCTCAATAAATTATGATATTTATGAAGAAAAAGTATATGATATATAGGCACGTTTATACATATGACCTTTATATAGGATTTTTATTTTTTAATTTTTCTTTTGGTTTCAATTGAAATTGACACGTGGCCGAGTGTTTCGGTCTCTAAAAAGCATTCAAACTCATTTTCTGAAAAACTTGATTTTTCTTTAGCTAGGTATGTCGTTGTTTTGATAAACGAACGACATGCATTCCTTGCCAGCTGGTAGGTTCTTTGTTCGCGCGTTCGTTGAGCAACAAGGTAAGTATGGAAACGAGAGACGCGAGCGGCGGGAAACTTGTCAATGCCATCGGGTTGACGTGCAAGCGTGTGCGTCTTCATGCGGCGCTACAACGGTGCGGCCGCGGCGTAGCGCAGCGTTTTACAGCACCTACGTTCGTATGTAGTAATCGGGCGACTTTAACGCGGCCGATCCCGTCACGGTATTACACCGGCGCCGCCGCCGGTTCTCCAAAGAGCCGAAAGAAAGGGAAAGTCCGCCGTAGACCGGCCGCAAACTTTAGCGCTCTCAGTCCACGGAAAGCGAGCGTGCGCCCGCTCGCGTCGCGCGAGCCATCTCGTCTCCTCCGTACAACGCGCTGGCGAAAAGTAACGACGGAGTCTGGGGTCGCAAAAAGCTAAAAAAAAAAGTGGAGAAAGAAGTGTGCGTGCGTGCGTATACCAACTTGCGAACTTCGGAATCGTATCGGCGGCATTCCATCAACACGTGTTCGCGTCGTGACGTTCATCTTGAATGCATCTCGGTGCACGCGCTGGCGGGAAGATAAGGGCGCATCGCGGTCTCGCCTGATGCGATGCGGTCTGCCGCGAATGCCGCGACGCGGAGCTTCGAAGTTATCGGGATAGCGGAAGGTAGGGTGGAGGATGTGCAATCGCGCTCTATTTATTTGGGACACGCGTATCTTCTAGGATAGGATGCGTTCGGGGAGGCGCTATTAGCACCATTTGTGTTAATCTACCTTCATCGTTTATTGGGTGTAAAACAAGGGTAAAGTGACACAAATAGCGCTAATAGCGTCTCACCGAACGCACCTCTAGTCGTTGACCGATTTACCAGTCAGAAACCTATGTTAAATAAACTCCGGAAAGAAACTGGAGTTAAATAAGATTAAGTTTGGCAATGTGATTGAAAATGGCTTTGTCTAGATATTCGTTTCTATAGCATTTACAACTTACTTCAATTTGCTCACGATTTAAAAATTATTTATCACGCATTATCGCAAGTAAACACAGATGTATCACTTTTTGTCACTTGGTCAATTTGATAATCTGTGAAAATTGTAATGGTTTCAATCACCGCTAAAATACCTACATTCTCACGATAGACTAAGAGCAAGTAAAAGGTAATTGACGTAAGCGCTTTACGGTCGGTATAATAAGAGTGTTACGTCGTGTTCTGATACAACTTTTATAAACGTGATTCTTCGCATGAAGGAATTTACGATATATATCGACGTTTTATTATTTTTTTGGTTTAATTATATCACATAAAGAATATAACAGATAATAATAAATGATATGGTCTTATATACAGAATTATAGTGATATATACATTTCTTTTTTATTTGATTGCTTGTCGGAAAAAGTAGCAGGTGGACGAAATATATGCGCACAATTGCTCAAGTTTTAATAGACGCTCCAGTTTAAGAAGGTGTTTACGTAATTCGTAATTAACTGAGTCGGTGCAAAATACAGATCGCTTATCTTGTTACGCTTGATCATTGACATTACATCGCGCACTTAGATTGCGTTACACGATGACGTAGCGTTGAATGCTAGTATTATATAGCTCTTATGCAATTGTGAAAATTTCACTTTTCTCAGTGCAATATGTCTGCATGGTGCATGCGAGCGACCATGCTTCTCGCGATATTACGTGTATATTACGGAGATTGGAATAATTTTTCGCAAACATTTTCCCATTCTCTTTTTCCCTTCTTCTCCTCTCCCTCCCCCCCTCTCTCTCTCTTTCTTTCTCTGTCTCTTTTTTCCTCCTTTCGACATAGTTCTATCTTCTTTGACTTGGCATTGCTTCACAAGCTTGCCCAATAATTTTATCGAGATAAATCTAGTAACTTCAACACAAGGACATTCACGTAGTTTCGACAGAACGAGTAATGCAAAAAGATAGAGAGAGATAGGCCATGAATTCTAAGAGGAAAGAGTATATCTCTTTCACGAATTCGCGTGATGTCATTAAATTTATTATGGATGTCGTATGATAGCTTTTTAAACACATCGCATTCTCTATTATCAATTTATCTACTTATTGTTAGTTGCGTTTTTTTAATTGGCGCTAAAAAAATCAGTACACTCTGAAAAAATGTATTAAATGTTTTAATAAATATTTGTTGGAATAGTACTAACTGAATATTTACTGAATATAAATATAAATATATATTTATTTGTACACAGGAACCGATAATTTGATTTAATCATCATTTTTTATTAAATTAATATTTATTACTGTAGGTAATATTAGTCTGTACTTGAAAAAAAAAATGTATTAAGATTTAGTAAATTTTTTAAATATATATTTTCTTATTATTTCTTAAAAAAGAGTTTAGAACAAGTTATTATTTTGAATGTTTTGTCAAATAATTTTAACATCATTATGCAATTATTTCGAGCAACTCGCAAAACTGTTGCATAATTAGCAATCGAAGTAGTGCATATTAGTGACTGACGTAACATTCGGTACATCATTTTCTGCCATGCTTGACTAAATAATTCAGCAACATATATGAGATAACATTTGCATTTTAATTTGACAAATATACACTGAGATAATTCAAATTAATTATTACTTCAATACGAAAACATCTCGACACCAATTACATAACCGTTAATTATGTGTTTACGTTCGAATTATCATATATAAATATATGTCCTCCGATATACATTGCCAATACTAAAAATCTATAATTCACGTAACATATACATATATTACAGTTTTTCAGTATTGGCAGTGTTTATTGGAATATAGTGATGAAAGAGAATAAAGTTATCGAATAGTTTCAAAAACAGTGCAAACTTTCTTCGCATCAAATTCGTTTAAACTTGTTCTCTAAGGCAATAAATATGATATATCACAGAAGAAAAAAGGGCGTGGAATACTTGAAAAGATTTTTCTTTGTTTTCAGCGCATCCCTCGGAATGTACCGACGATGAAAGACCGAGCATGATCGGGGAGTACTTTACCTTCGTAAAACCGGATAGCTCGGAATATTCACGAGTGCTTTGCTCCCACTCGTGTTTTTATACTCGTGTGCTCGACCTCTTGACCGGCGGGGGATCATAATGCTAGAGCCGGTTCTGGGAACTTTGTCGATCTGGTGGTTGGTGGTATACGCCAACATTTTGCTGCTGCTGTCGCCGTTGGTGCTACTGATGATTTTCTTCCTCCCGAATTTCCCGATCTTGTTGCTGCGACGAATCTGTTACATACCGATTGAGTCGATCTGACCAAAATTAAATCGTCGATCGATTTATCGGTCGGCGATTTATCGGATGTCACATTTGACGTGTGATCGCGAATGCGATTGTTGTTATATTATCTTTGTCGTGTGGCGCGTAGCTGAAACAGTTTATAATGTAACGCGTATATAGTATAAACTTAAACACAATGAAAAGCATAGGCAATAATAAGGAAATAACAAATTTTAACCCCTATCAGAAACCGTACATTCCGTATACATGGTTTGTGATAGGTTGAAATCCGTTATTCTCTGTACTGAAAAAAAATTACAAAATCACAACAAATTACAAAAAATCTTAGTATATATTTCTTTGAATAATACTAATTAAACATTTATTTTGTACAATAAAAAAATTATAATTAAATCAAATTAATGGTTTTTGTATCAAATAAAGATATATGTTTACATTTAGTATAAATATTTAGATTTATTTCGACAAATATTTATTAAAATTTAGCATTTTTTTCCGTGTATTCCTTTTGTCTGTGTTTTTCATTGTGTTTAAGGTTTAATTGCACAATTAAAAAACACAGGCAATAGGAACAGGAAATAAAGACTTATTAAAAACTGTGTATATCAGAATACATAACATTATTTTGCCTGTGTTTTTCATTATGTTAAGATTTTAGGCTTAACGTAATTGCGTGCCACTCGAGAATAATCAAAAAGAATGCTCGAGCAATCGCGAATTTTGGCGACTTCGATTAAGATTTCAATTGCTCACGTAGTTTTAAGTATTTATGCGCTCTAGATTGTTAAAATTCATAATAGCAATGCGTTTATATGTAAGTTGGACCGAGAGTTGAAAGTTTGGTTTTGCTATAGCAGTCATCAGATGTATTGACATAGGCACGTATATCGCGAAGCGACCAAATGCGTCTTCGTCAAACAAAGAATAATGCGAGGCGACACGATTACGCGAGGAACTCGCACGTAGTGTTTGCGCTTCTACGCATACACGCTGATGTTCAAGAGCGTTGACTTACCAAGTTATGCACGATGAATTCCAACGAGACGCTTTTCTTGCTCTGCACGCCGTGCGTGAAAACGGCCGATGTACGTGTACGTGGAATTTTGGATGTTACAGCGCGATTTATGTAAAAATTCCGTCGCAAGCCCATTCTTACCAGCGTTTTATTATTCGTCTTTCACGAACTTGTATGACGTATATTAATAATTATAACGGTAAACACGGAACGCGGATATCGAACGAGAGAAATCAGAATTATGAAATTTTTTATTTTGAATGCGCACACGCGCGCTTATAATTCTTATACGTATGTTATATCTGCTTGAAAGTTTCACAAAAGAATCTAAATTTTATTCAAATAGAATTTGTCAGTAATGATCGCGCTTAGTAATAATTGTAAACAGTATTGTACAAAGCTACGATAATAATAACAGTTCGTATAATAAATTGGCATCATGCGCTGTGCAAAAAGAGATATACGATTATTGTGTATTTTTAAATATGATATATACCTTTATTTCCGTATGTGTCACTTTCAAGGACAAGTACACGTAGTAATTATTATAATGGCTTGTAATTAGAAGGAATTCAAGGTGAACTAGTTTGTCCGACGGACGAAATCGATGCATTATTATCGAGTTATTTATGAACTGACGGCGCAGGAAAAACGGATTATTGTCATTTTGTTTTCTGATTGAATACCTCGCAGATAACAGCTGGGAAGAATAAAACTCAGTATTCGTTAATACGTCAGAAATGATTGACAACGGTCTGTACACATATTGAAATGTAGAGTCTTATTTTTTTACTCATTCTTGCATAAACTTGATCATGAATGTTATAGCGATACGTGTATTAAGTATACAAAGAATCTCGAAAATTTAACATAAAATTTAATATAAATAATTATACAAATAATTATTGAAACATAAAATAAAAATTCTGTTTGATCGTTTTCGTATAATTCGTGTAGCGGCAGAATCTGGATTAAAGATATTAAATATATATCATGCATTTAACACAATTATATAAAAATGGCAAATTCTCGAAAACATGCGTGTCATCCCAGGAATCGTTCGCTCGTATGCTGCATTCGATCGCATCGGTGAAGGAGACGTATTGAAAACGGCTGTCCTTCTACTGTTCTACCGCTGATATAGGCTGGTCCGAAGTTGGACGTTATAGCGATCGGAGAGTACTTTCGCCGAGAGCCACTCGTAGTGGGGGAGGCAGGACTTGAACCCTGAAACCCTATGGGCCATATATACTACGAGCCTATGCAGCGCTCTTACTACTTGTGGTGTCAGCTTCTCAAGGATTTCCCGCTGTACAGGAAACGCGCAGGAGACAGAAGTTGATAAGAGCGACACGAAGGTGAGTACACGAAACGGTAATACGCACCGCTCCACTAACCATAATTCTGATAGGACCAAGGACGAGCTAATTCGACAAGGTGAACGTGACAGTGATATCTGTTAGAAGTAGGAAGTGACACGTGCAAATGACACCGTGAAACTGTGAATGCTGATGAGGTGATTCACCGGTGCAATGCCATGTACATATTTCCGTGATCTTATTTATTCGCTGACAGGCTCGCCTTGTGAAACCTACGCTGTCTGACAGGCTTTAGTCGTATCTTTCAACCCTTTCTGCCTGGCGTCTGTTTCCTGTTGACTACGTACGTTGATACGTAGAGAGAATATTCTCGGTATATTGATCCAAAATGTATGCTTTTAATATAACAGAAAATAAATTTGTATAGATATAAAATTAAATAATTTTTTTCGTAATAAAGACAAAGGTATTCATGGTCGATTTTTATTTTAAGACCGTCTTATATTTAAAACAGTCTTAAGATGTCACGAACCAACTAGAGAGCCGTATTAGCATCTTAAGACATTACTCAAGATGGTCTTGAAATAAGAATGGACTATGAATACCGACCTACAATTGATACTTAAGGCAGACTTAAATATAAGAATCGACTATAAATATCGGCCAAAGAAATTGAAAGTTCGGTGTGTCCTTTATTGTAATTTTGTTTACATAGTAATCTTTTATATTTTTCACTAAAAATCTATATTGTCAACAACAGATGAAATACAACAGATTGAGATTAAATCAATAAACATTTGAGCCGCTTCGCGGCTTTGTAACGTTTCACCAGTTATATTGCTCTAGGAGCTTGAACTTCAAACACGATAGGAATTCAAATGATACTCGATAATTCAATCTCGAGTACACGCCTATCAGCATAGTCGAGGTAACATTCCGTGCACGTGGCTCTCGAATCGTTTGTATGCAGTGTTTTGCGCGCTTACACACAAGGCACTTGCGCCACTTGTGTGTGGTATCAGTTACTTTTCCAGAAACAATAATGGTGTCAGTTACTTCCACAGAAACACTCCCATCTTCTCTCGGCGTTGTTCGTTTCGAATATTTTCGATCATTTCCTTATTAGGAAGAACAATACACACTATTATATAATAGTCGTATAAGATATATTTATTATGTTGAATCCTTCTGCAACTATTTTTTTGTACGCAACTAGAAATCATTATGACGAAAAAAATAAAGGAGAATGTTAAAAAGAGGCCAATTTCTGCCGAAAAAGATGCGTTTAGGGAACACTTTGAAAATTGAGAGTACGAGAATATGGTGTATTTATCCAAATTTTAATATTCTTATTTAATTTTCAAGGTGCTCCCCAAATGCCGCGAATTTTTTAAATAATTTATATCATATCCAGGAAGTCAAAATCTACAAAAAAACATTATTCTTTTACTTATACCTTCTATGGCCTCTTTTTAATATCCTCCTTTACTAATAAAAAACTAAAGGATTAATGGAAAAGTACTTTTTCTAGATGAAGCTGCTAATCTTGTGCGCATTAACTATCGTTGCGTTTGCCGCGCCTCCTCAAGGGTCGCGACGGGGTCTCCTGAAGGTACCAAGGGTGTATAATGCCGTGATTACGAGCAATCAGAATCTATCGCCGTCGCGAGCATTCCCTGTGATACAACCGGTCTTCCATCGAACCGCCATCGGCTACGTGCCACCGTTCTATTACACGCAGATAGCACCTCACTTTGTTGGGCCGGAAGTGGTGCATTATCCGCTGCTCGCCGATGGTAAAGCGGTCAGGAACGACCAAGCGCAGGTCTCCTCCTCAACGTCGCGTCTAGCCGAGTCAATGAGCTTTGGTATCGCGAAAGAACACGAAGACACCGCTATCACCGATCGTGAGAAGGAAAACAATCCGAAAAACGGCGATACGAAGAACTCCGCGAAGAAGAACGAGCAGGAGCCATTGACCTTCTATCCGAACTATCGTTCCCTCTACTACGAGCCGTACGTCTATACGTACAACAGCTTCAACCCACATCTCGTACCTGGCACTTACTACATCAATTACCGGCCTTACGAGTCTTTGGAACCAATTCCAGCTACTACGCCGAAGAACGTCGATTCCGATCATCTATTACCAAGTTTCCACAACGAGAAGAGAACTCATACGAAAAACGGCCGAGAAAAAATACCAAATGTACCACCGCCGCCTCTTCCGACTTCCATTCCGAAGAGATCTTGAACTTTGCAAAATGGAAGTATCGATATTTAGAACTGAATGGTGATAAATAGGTGAAAAAGAAGGCTCCGCGAATTTGTTTAATGAATGTTACAAGTGTGAATAGATATGTCAGAATTTCTTGTTTCCTTCTTTTATTTCTTTAATTTTTTTTAAGAAAGTAAAAACCTTTGTTACTTTGTTGAGGAATAATCAATGCTTGTTGGCGCGGCTGTGCAATTGGCATTTAGTACATTGATCGCGCCATTACATTGAACTGCAATTGTTTGAGTGTATAATCTCCAATCTACATGACAATACAGATATTCGACAAGTTGAAGAATACTATCTACAAAAATGGTACATACGTCCTACACTAATATTGAATCAGAAGAACAATAAGCACTCAGAATATTTGGATCATTTGCGCAGATATTTTTTATGGAGAATTTTTTTTATTTTTTGTGATGTATCTTTTGTACGTATTAAGATTGTCTTGTTTTTTAAAATTACTTGCTCTTAATACGAAGTAGGACTAAACAAATGATGTCATAAAACTTATCAATATATTTATAAAAATATTACTTAATTTTTCGTATTAACAATTTTTTTATACGTGTGTGACATAATGTTACCTAGCTCATTTATTTTTATACGTCGCTCGTATCTTGATTAGTCTACTACTTATCGCAAACCTCACCAATTTTATTGATGCCCCAAACCTTTATTATGTAGGAAAATCCTTCGTTCTCGTAACCCTGTAGCCTCAGTTTCGCGTATTCGTATCCACGTCCTCCGGAATCCAACGCGACTGTCGCTCTAGTTTCGTTATATCGCAACGCTTCTACGCAAGTGATGCAGACAGGGCCTTGAATGATTACTTCAAACAGAGCGTCAAGGTTCGAAGGACCCCTTAATCCTAGAAGCAAATTGTGTTGATACACAATTTTTCCTTCGCACTTTCCCCATCGTAGGTTGCCTTCGGTGTTATTCTAGAAAATAAAACACATAATCCGTAATACATCATATAATAGAATACTCTCTAAATTCTTTGGAATGGAATCTCTATTCTCATAGTAAAAAACTTTACAATGACGTCACAATAGGCTCACAAAATTGTGACGCCACTATGAGATTATCAAAAGGTCACAGTGACATCACTTTATTAGCTTAATCTGTATATGTCATAGCAGCATTACAGTGAGGTACAATTTTTTATGACCGCTTCACAATCATGTCATAGTAATTGTACCTGTGACAAAGCGAACATTCGCATGTCACCATGACATTTTTTGCTATGGGGATAAAAAGCAAAGACAGTCTTGATAAAGAATAGCTTACCTTTCAATCTTTAAGCGTGAAATTTCATTCTTCAGAGAGAGATTTATTCTAAAAATTTTAGAGAGTACATTTTGTACTAAAGCAATGAAAAAATACTCTCTGAATTCTTTGGGGTGAAATCTCGTCTTAAGGAGTGAAGATTGAGCCAATCTTAAAAAAGAGTGGCTCAATTTTCAATCTTTAAGAATAAGATTTCACTCTTCGGAGTGACAATTCACTCTAAAAGTTTTATACTAAAATTGAATCGATAGAAATTCGTGAGAGATGTAAAAGTGATATTTATTATATTAATGCACCTTATATACTGAATTGTAAGCGCAGTCCTCATTGCTCTGCTCTGTTTCACTGGTGCAATTTTGTGCCTGCTTGGGTCGCGTTTTCGGTGCGAAAGTGCCATTTGAGGATAAATTCGTGCAGGGCGTGGGTGTGACGAAATAATCCAATGCGTTTCTTTCGCTATTGCCGCTGCTTCTCATTTGAGACAAATCCGTGTCAGATTTGAAGTCGGGTTCGATTTCAGGAACGAAGTTTCGTCGATTGTCCAGTTCCGTCGGTATTTTGTTGTATCGCGATTCGTTGCTATATATTGGATCTATCTTTGTGGATGGATGAAGAAAAGTTGCAGTGTCCCTCGCCGTCGAGTCTATATTAGAATATATACGTCCGAGATTGAACACGTTGCTTGTCGGCGCTACGTTGTTGTACTTAAATCGCGGAGTCGTGCTTGTTCGATTAGCGTATCGCGCGTTTATCTCACGCTGCCGTGCGTAATATCTGTCCATGACGGCTTTTCGCTGTGCGTAATAATCACTGTCGTTTCTTCGCGAAGAATAGTCAATAGCGAGGCTTCTTCTCGCTCTGCTTGCTTCGCTTAAAAATTTAGAATTCTTTGTATATTTATTAAGCCCGTGTAGTGAAACTATTCTGTATAGCGGAACTCTCGTAAAGTTTCCTTTATTTACGTTTTTTGGTACTTTACTCGCATCGCCACTGTCACTATCGTTTCTTTGCGAAGAATAATCAACAGCGAGGCTTCTTCTCGTTCTGCTTGCTTCGTTTAAAGGTTCCAAACTTTTTGTATATCTGTTAAGTCCGTGTAGTGAAACTATTCTGTACAGCGGAACTCTCGTAAAATTTCCTTTATTTACGTTTTTTGGTACTTTACTCGCATCGCCACTGTCACTATCGTTTCTTTGCAAAGAATAATCAACAGCGAGGCTTCTTCTCGTTCTGTTTGCTTCACTTAAAGATTTCGAAAGATTCTTTGTGTATTTATTGAACGGATTTAGTGAAATCGTTTTGTACAACGGAAGTCTGTAAATTTTTTTCATAAAATTTCCTTTATTTATATTTTTTGATACTTCACTCGCGTCACGATTAACCACTGTACGATCGTCTGTATTTGATGAACGTAATTCCGAAAATGTATAGTCCCTTTTGTATCTATTCGCGTGTCCTGTATTCTTTCTCATCACGAAATGTTCATATTTCTCCGGATGCACGACGTAACGCAATGATTCCTCGTCTGAGAGGAAATTATCTTTCTCGGACATCGCTTCGTTGACAGGTTCAAAGTTAAATTTATTGTGCACATTTCTACAATTGCCGTTAGCACAACCAGCCGATGCACTACGCGTGAGATCATCATCAGAATGTTTATGCATCACTCTTATGATTACCGATCCAATCCTGGACTGTTGATACGGAGTTCTTGCCGTGGTCCTCTTTCGTGGTTTTCGTAGTTTTACAGATTCCGAAAATGATACACTCGTAAGAAGAACCAGCACCGCGATTGCCCATAACGTTCCATGGCGAACAATCATTTTTGTAACGTCGATATCGACGAGCGCGTTCCAAGGAAATCGATGTACTGATGGACTCGAAGACTTCTCATCATCTTTGACCCCATTTTATCTCGGATTCTCGGGGTAAATGACCTCGACATTTTTTTTGTCGTAACAACGATCGATTTATTGACGCAAAGTTACTTCGTCGCTGTCCTGTTCTTTGTGAGGCGATATCAAATCTGTCGAATTCTGTCGATTTGATAAATAGCTTTTCTGATATGAAAAATTAATAAATGTTTGTTAATAAATTTATAATAGAGATGTTTATTTACAATAGGATTATTGATATTTAATATTATCGATTATTCGAGATTTTTCTAGATTCGATATAAAATATAGAATAGAAAAAGTATGGAAATGCAATATCGAATAATATCTTTAAATTATTCCTAAATTAAATATTTTTAAATAAAAGCATTAATATATCTATAACATAATTAGTTTATATAATTTTATCAGGAGCAATGCATAAACGTGCGTAAATCACAGGCTTTCATGCTACATAGTATTATAGTACTTTTACCCCGCAAACACAATAGTAGTAATTCTTAAGCTTTATAAGGAATTGACCAATTGTAGTCGATTATTCTTCTCACATTCGACTGTAAGTCCGGATCTACAATAGGTGTTTTAAGTCTTAAGCCATAAAAAACTGTCCAATTAGTCCGGATCTACAATACGGTTTTAAGCCTTAAGCCATAAGAAATAGGCGAATCACAGTCGCTTATTCTTCTCAGATTCGACTGTAATTGGTCAATTTCTTACAGCTATAAGGTTTAAAAATCTATTGCAGATCCGGGTTAATTGATCGATTTCTTAAAGCTTACTACACCTAGTGTTTTAAGACTAATGACTTATAGAAAGCTTATTATGTATCTATAGTATATGTATAAGCGAGTTAACGGTCTAAGGTGCATTCCACTTGATACTCGCAACGTTTATTTCATCCTTGTTGTTTATCAAATGTTAAACAAAGACAAGTTGTTGGTCTATATTGCTATATTTTTCATTCTATGCGTGTGATTGCCATTTCTCATGCATATATGAATGCATAAGATGTGTGGATGCAAGTAGTGTGGATTGATTTCAATTGTTGAAAAGGAAAATTTAAAGAATGAATCTGGCTTTGGTGTATGATGTAAAAAAAACTATGGATCTGACAGATTTAGGAAAAAGTACGTCAATAGAAGCGGTATATCAAGAAATAGAAGTACATCAATCATGTAGATAAATATTATTACTTTTACATAAAAATTTGACAATATTATTACAATATAAAGGAGGATATCACAATAAACTTTGAATGTTTTTCAATTAAAATGAAAGAGTTCCGAGATGTACCAATTACATATTATATTATGTGTATTTAAGGCTTAAGCTATGTTCAGATTTCTATCGTTTAGAGCGCCATTAGATATTATTCTATTCTTGTTATTCACCGAATGTTTAAACAAGAAGTGTGTTTTTTTTATTCCTACACTAGACTGCACTAGCAATATTTTTCTCGCTTTCGTCAAATATTAAATACATACCAATATCTAGTGATGCGTTCGAGCGAGATGAGACGAGAAAATACCGATACCGAGATTTGGTCTCGACAAAAAGAAATGAGCGATACGATTTTCTCGTCTCGATGGGCCGATATTCTCGCTTGTTGAGATTCTCGAATTTTATCGCGAGACATTCAAGAATATTGACTATCTCGTTTCATTTACGACGGACGGTGCAAACGTCACGTCATAATACACAATTATAACGTTTTATTGTATTTTCATTCAAAAGAATAAAATATTTTAATTTTCATTAAGAGCTGTAAATCTCTATATTAATTGGTTTTCTTAACTAATATTATAGAATTAATTTTTTAAAATCAATTATTTGGTTTGATCTTGACCTCTTAATGTTTAAATTTAATTAATTTTGGTTACTGTTGATGCAGAAATGTGTATTTTTTATTAAACCGATGCAACGGAATCAACAACTGTCTCTGATCTGGTTTTAACTCTTTCATAGATAATGTTTATTTCTTATTCCGATATTTCTGCGATTTTTTCGAGACGAGACGAGACGAGAAAAACAAATGACGTATGATAATCTCGGAAATGATATTTTTAATACGAGAAATTCCGAGACGATATTCCGAGATTCTCGTATCGAAATGCATCACTAGCTATCTCACTTTAAGTTCCAAAAATGTATAGTAATTCAGCTATAAAAAACAGACTTAAGAATAATAGATACTTGAAGGGAGAGGAGCACTCAAGTGGGAATCTGAAGATGCTTTTAAAGGGCTGTTTAAGCGAAGTCGAGTGCATTGCTCATATTCAGAAAACATCAAGAACGTGAAAGAATATTCATTATTACTAAAAAATAGTTAAAACTTAACACACACACATTCTACTTTTCTTATTTCTTTTATTATAAATATCGATCAGCGAAATTCTATTTGATATATTAATTATTTATTTGATATGAATACTTTTTAAATTAACAGGTATATTTATATTTGATATTTTTTTCCTCAATATCAACATCTCCCTACTTTGCAAATAACTTCAAGTAACTTTCAAATGGTAATTTGAAATAGGGAAAAGATAAATAAAGTGAAACCTACCAAAATCTTAATTTTTATTACAAATATCGGACGTATTCTTACGTACGAATGTAACAGTGCATTATTTTTCTCTTTTAATAAAAATTTGGTCAAAAAGTACTTTTTAACATATCTTGGATGTAGCGCAACATAACATAAATATAAAAGTAACATTAAAAAAGCGAACATTTATCGTATTAAACGATAGTACTTATTATAACTTTTCACGTTTACATATACGCTATGTTGTACAAGGAGAATTATATCATATTGCTTCCACAGTTATGGAATCGTTATCTGTATTTTCTGGGTTTTTTGTCTCTGTATCCGGATCGACTTTCGTATCTAACTTTTCGATGCCGTCATAATCGTCTTCGTTGGAAGATTGTTCTGTCGATGTTGGCGGAAATGCCGGAGGTATTCCTGGATGAAATGGTGTCAGCACCGGATAAACCTGAAATAATACAAGTTATTATTCATTTGTGTATGTAGCTTACAGCGTATAACTCGAGTGAAAAACAACTTTTTGAATAAAAGTTCATTGAGATAACATAATTACAGGATTTAATGGAATCCGGATATCATAAATTGGTGTTTCATAATAGAAACTATAAGCAGGAAAGTGAGAAATCTCTGGTTTGCTGCTAACATGAAGAGTGTTCGATATACCTCCCGCGTTTGAATACATCTAAAAAGACGCATAATGTTACAGATGATGTCCAAGCGTTAGTTGTACAATATTTTATGTCTGTAATACATTGTAAACGTAATAGGGAGAATGCGTATCTTGATATGCGGCAAGATATTGCTGCTGTCCAATTTCGGGCGTGGAATACAGATAATTAGTGCTGACTAAAGTCGACCATAATGGTTTCGATACTGCCGTTCCAACTATCACCGCGAAGAAAATTACAAAAGACGATAAACCCTGCAAAAAATTTAAAATTAAGCGGCATCGAAATACGTTCACATAGCAATTTAGATTATATTATATATTTAAATAGATATATGAAGAACACAACAAACATTAAAATATAGTGCTTCTACATTCTAATATATTTATATATATTATATATTAATTATATTTATTATTATATATTTATTTGTAGTTTTCTTAATTATCGGTATTGTTAGGGTATAATGCGTTTGTTTATTGTTTCTCAAAAGCGTAGACAAGAAACATACGCAATAACTTTTTGAAATGAGATTTGCCCGTCAAATTTCGTGTGTTGCATGCGAATGATCCGAGCAAACAAGAAATGAAATTACTTTCCGTTTATTATTATATATTTATTTGTAGTTTTCTTAATTATCGGTATTGTTAGGGTATAATGAGTTTGTTTATTGTTTCTCAAAAGCGTAGACAAGAAACATACGCAATGACTTTTTGAAATGAGATTTACCCGTCAAATTTCGTGTGTTGCATGCGAATGATCCGAGCAAACAAGAAATGAAATTACTTTCCACGAAAACATCATGACGTCAGCGCGGTACGTATGACAATAATATTCTATTAATATATCTCGCTATTTTGATCTATTTTTATTTTTTCATATTAACTGTATAGAATAAAGCAATTTTTACGATCTTATATAAATAACAACAGTTAATTAAATCTTTTATTTTTTGTGAAATAAATAAAAAATTGTAAAGCGGAAGCACGACAAATCACTGACAAATTTAACAAGTATCACTTTAGAAAAAACAAATAGGAAGAAGTCCCGTTTCATTTTAATGTCAAATTGGCGTCATTAGACATATGCAAATAATCGAACAGAATAACAATAGCAACAGTTCCACAGTAATGAATCACCGACAGACTCACCCGCATCTCTCGTTTCCGTAGATTGCCGATAGCCTCAGCTCGTATCCGAACTAACTTGAATTTCAGCCCTACCTGCGATTTATATATTCTCGGCCTGGAGAGCAAAGCCCCACCCCGTCGAACATCATCTGCGGCTTTTTTTTGCTTCTACAAACGTTTACTCGTTGTGTCGTCTCCTCTCCCGATCGCTCGGGCAGCGCACGCAAAATACGGCGTACTATCCTTTCTTCTTCTTCTTTTTTTTTTTTTTAACGCGGAACTCGTAGCACAATTCACAGAGACCCGGCGAGAAGCGGCCTCGATATCAGTTTCAGTATCGGCTTCAAGTATGATCGAAACCAAGCATTCTTTTAACGGATAAACTGTATCGTCGACGTTTGCTGATATCCTTGATAATAAACTTATGAACTTGTTATTATCTGGTTCTCTTAACGATTAATATATATGTTGCAGTGTAAGAGAGATTTAAAGATATTCTCTGTTTCCGCCTTTCGATTCTCGATTTTTTAGAGGAGGAACGCTTTAAGGGATTACGATCAAGGCGTTGCATTTAGAATGGAACTGCAGCTGAAAAGATTCGCTTTGCGACTATTTTATGTGCTCCTATCGGGAATTTCTATGTGTGCGATCTCAAAACTCGTAAAGGTAAAATTCCAAGAGAATGGATCGCGCGTTTGAGATTGTAGCGTTCAATAAAGTCCGCCGCGTATTGATCGCTGGTGCAACCCTAAACGTCCTTCCTGCATGATTTGCGAAGGACGACGAAGGGGAAGTTGATGTGCGCGAATAGAGTACCGCATAGCGCGAGTGTTCCATAGAGTGAGGTGGGTTTAAATGTTGAAAAACGTGGTCGCGTGAACCGGTTATGCTCTTGTGCTTAGGTCATGAATAAGAGGCGTGGTCGGACCGAGTGTCCATCTTATACGAACGACATTGGATTTGAATTTCTAATGTTTCGCCGATTCATGCTCTATGCAGCGTCCTTTTTATTGGCCTCGTGCCACGCTGTCGATCCGACAGTTATTAGCACCGTAGCGTGAACGGAAACGTGACGTTTGAGTCGCGTGGGTGTATCGTCGCCGAACACGACGCCGGTCACCTTGATGACAATTTGGCGGCTGAAATTTAGCGACGTTGATCAGATACATATAATGTTCTGCTAAATGACGTAAAGATGCAATGTCGTCGCTGAGTATGGCTGTCCCGATGAGAATCGCTGATAACGTCGTTCTGCGGAGAATCAGATGAAAGAAAAAAAATTTGGTGAGGCAATCTGTGACTGATGATATATTATTGTTGATCAAACAAATAGATATTATAAATAAATGTGCAATTAATCTAATCGAATGTTTCTTCTTCTTTGACATACTTAAATGTGACACGAGTCCCTTCCATTATGACATATCTATGAATATTTTTTATCTGTTATGAAAAATGGAGTTTTTGATATTTTATCCGCCTTGAGAACGTATCTATTTTTTTTTAAATAAATTTTTTAAAATAAATATCAGTATTTTAAATTTAAAATACTGATAATTTTTGTAAACACTTCGAAATTGTTAACCCTCAACGATAATTCATGTGTTACGAATGTCGGATTATGACATAAACGTTTATGTTGTATACTATATAAAATTTGAGATTTCAATCTGTATTTTTTACGAGTTGAAAAATATCTGTTTTATATGAATAATACAGTGTTATGTTTATTTAGTTTATTTCCTCAATTATCATCGGGTCAGGTTAACAACATTACGAGCAAGGAATCTGCAAGCTGCGGCTTCGCTTCAAAAGACTATAATTTAAATAATAATTTACATACAACATTTCATACTCTTTTTCTTCATATACGATAATAATAATAATAATAATGGTGTACTTTACTTACAGTGAAGCAAATTAAATTATATTAATGCCATCATCAGTAGTAATTATATGTGTAAATATAGCATGTGAAGTTATCGTAAGATTAACCAGATCCTCGCCATGGAAGTTTTCTTCCACCATGATCCTCGCGCTGTTGATCGAATTCGAAAACTTGAGTTTCACAAGATGGACTAATTTGGCGAGAGGAGAGCGTGGACCAGTTTGAACCAGAGAGCGCCCTTTCGGCAATCGATAGGAGAGCCTCGTGAGAACTCGACCGTGCTCGTGGAACTTCGCACGTTCGCTAATCAATCCGCAGGATTGCGCGAATTCGCGTTCATCAACAAGTGAGCTTCGTACATTTAATTGTTAGACAGCTTGATTGCTCGGTTCTGTTCAACACTGGTATGCCAGTCGTCGTTCGACTCGGAGGTCGTGTAATTTCAGTGTTGGTCATACATGATCGCCGACTACGATGCTGTCCTCGAGAGAGAAGAAGCCTTGGAGAGCAAGTCGTATTTCCTGCTTGATGGCTGCTTTCTTAACGCCTCCCCTTTCGGCTCAATTCTTAACACGATTCATCTCGATGTGTCTCGTGCCGGTTCGTTTTCGATAAACTCCATGAATCGTGTTCCGTTAATAACGCATCGTGTGTCGTTTCGTGCGCAATTTTAATGTCTTTATGCCGGCGAACGTGCCGCACGTGAATAAACATGCGCCAATGTGACAGCCGCACGCGAATATCGCGCCGCTGACGCTATCTCTGATTTTACGATTTTCTTAGTAATTAAATAAATAATCCAAGTCTTTTTTCTGGTGTGGCATCTTAATTGCATCGAATAGTTACACGTAGAAATTTTTTGTTACGGATTATCGATTTTCTGATTGAATTCAACAAAAAAATCAAGAATCTAATTGTAAGCCTGAATTCCGTTAAGCAGATTTCATATTTGCTCTCATAGAACATTAGTAACATTACGTCAAGTATCAATATTATATAATAGTAGCATTACGTCAAGCATCAATATTATATAACAGTAACATTACGTCAAGCATCAATATTATTAAATTGCTTACCAATTCAATTATAATAGTGTTATTCCAGTTTCGGTTTAGAGCTATGTGTTTCAAGATTGACAAATTATCCTTACAGTTAGCTTGAACTGGAAACTGTATAAATTCACAAGAAATATTATTAGACATGAACGCCTTATGTTGTATAATTCCTTAATATAATTGATACATAGATTTAAATCTAATAAGGATCTAGAGAACAAGACTAATCGTATTGAAGAATCTTATAATAGTTGTAAAGCTGCTTTCTCTGTTAAATAATGTTGTAATTTCCTACTCAACAATGTCACTGTTGTGTACGTGTGCTATATTAATTTATATAATTAATTAATATTAATGTTACTGTAATGTTTGCTTGATATGATTAATTAATATTGATGTACTGTCAGTTTGCTTTCAGTGGTTACAACTAAAAATTGTTTTGCGTTTGACAATGAAAATTTATGAACAATACTGATTCATTTTTTATGCGATTCTCGTTACCGAAATGAAACGGTCTTTCATTGGATCTTTTCAAAATGCCGCTTGGGCTTTCAAAAAAAGTTTATCAAGCAAATCTGCCTCACGTAGGTTCTAGAAAATTCTAATATTTCTTCAACGTCATACAAAGTAATACGTAACTAGATAAAATTTTGCAACATGTTCACCTGCTTGCCGTAACTCATTTCCACGTCTTTTGCATTCTAACGGAACCGATGACGTTTTGGAAGACTATAGTAAAGTCGCGGAAGTATTTTTCGTTTTGGCAAACCAAACGCGATGATGATCTTTGATGGCACTCGTTAAATAAACAGCAATTATTTTCTTGAGATTCTGCACTAGATCCTCACACTGCAAAAGAGGCGGAGAGAGATCTCAAAGTCCCAGATGTTTCGCGCTCTGCCAGTTCTCTATTTTGAAAATTATTTGATTTCGAAAATGCTCATTTATTTTCCAAGAATTCAAGTCAAGACATAAAAATGTTAATAAATCTATATGCAAATATAGAACGAATCTTATCCATTGCAGAGAATGCAGGCATGTTCTTTCCTTGTTTAACAAATCATGTTACTTTGGTATCTAGAATAGAAAGAGGTAAAAGGAAGGAGTTCACACTTTCTTACTTCGCGAGACTTCGGCGATGCATCGCGGCGCATCGGTCGATGACGCCAGGGTGCTGGAGGCCGCGAGGGTGTTATCGCCGGGATAAGAGAAAGGGGGCGCGATTTTCGGGAAGCGGCCGTCGCTAAAAATAGACGCGCCCCGCGTCTGTGCGCGCGCGGTCTGCATTTAAACATAGTTTTGGCAGACAGAAACGTCAAATCGCCGTGGAGTGGCGAAGCGTGAGGATCGCTTCGCGAATTTCGCGCAGAGAGATCCGCGCTCTCGCCAAGATCGCCGCATCTGAGCCGTTGGCGTCGCGAAGAACAATTCGCGACAGATATCTGTCAGATCACTCCGGATAAGTCCCGACAAAAATTTTATTCCCGACAGCCCCCTTTCTTAAACCAGTCGTAACTTATCGAAATTCGGCTTTTGACAAAAGTAAATAGATGGAGGGAGAGTCATGAAAGGTACGTCGGTGAAGTACGACAAGGAGAATCGACGGCCGATGGCGACAATGCAACCAGTCGACGAGAATACGGCCGACGTCCAGCAGGAAGAGTAAAGAGCTTAGAAGACAATCGTATTTCTGTGTGTATATGTGTGTACGTGCTCGCCATCTCCGTCGCGATTTCCGGTGTCGACGATCGTACGTACGGTCGCGTACGCTCGGTATGCGGTATTTACTTCGATATGCTTTTCTGATGATTGCTATATTTATATAGCGAGGCAAAAGACTTGGAAGTTTCTTCCTGACATTAGCAGTAGTCATTAAAATAGATGTTTTTTATGAATATTTAAAAACTTTAATTATAACGGTAACACACGGATAGCTTTATTTATTATAATTATAAACCATTACGTTCTCTTTCTTAATAGTTTGAATATCTTAAACGACTTTAAAACACATTTCGTAAATCGGTAATAAATTCGGATGAAAAATAATCTGGCCTCTCACGTATATTCGCGTGTGAACGCTGAATTTGTTTCATTCGATATACTTATTCTTTTTTCTTTTTATCGATATTGTATCGCGATTCGTTATACGCTTGGGCTAGCTTTTATGTACCAATTGAGCGTGTAGCATTATCGTTTACTAAGGATATACATTAATTATTGTTCGGCTCAAAGGCATTAATTGTTGTTCGGCTCAAAGGCATCGAGTATATCGTCGTTAAAGGAGCCTACAAAGCTATTAATGTTCATTTCAATTATCTCGCTTAATAAACCGACGACAAGGAAATTTTACGATTGTTACACCGTATCCTTACAACGAATTCATTCAATCACCGTAGCTTCTCTTATTGACGCACCGATGTAATGCTTAATGCAGTAACTCACGCATTTCTTTAACCCTTTGAGAATATTTAGATACTGAAAAAAATTTACTAAACCTTAAATATATATTTCTTTGAATAGTACTAACAATGGGCAAACATTTACTTACAGTAAATAAATATTTATTCAATATAAGAATGATAGTTAAATCCAATGAATGGCTTTTGTATCAAATAAATAAATTTACATTTAGTAAATATTTACTTAGAATTATTCAAACAAATATTCATTAAAATTTAGTTTTTTTTTCGGTATATGTTTCGAACCACACACTGTATATGTTATAGAAAAGCACATCCATTAAAAAATTTGTCTGTAATTAGCGAGCTATCAATAAATATCTTATAACTAAACACCAATATTTTTGTTCTTATTTTTTTATCTGCCTGCTCTCTCTCTCTCTCTCTCTCTCTCTCTCAAAGAGTTGAAATAATTTCATGTCAAATATTCCGCATGCCGTCTTCTGCTTTTAGTTGCTTCGCAATTTCATGTAGTTAGGGTTAAACGTGAGAAAATTAGATCTTACAAATTTAGAACAAATAGAGCCAAAATTAAAATAATTTTACGATGTTCTTGATATTGCCGACGATTCCTCATAACGTGGCCAAGTGAAATACGTCATCTCATTTGATATGACACATAGTTGCTACCTAGTTAATGCGAAATTGGACGCTTAATTATTCGATAATGAGTTCCTTCTGACCGTCCTTCTCGGAATCGCGGCTCGTGCGAGGACAATCCATGTCGCAGTTATTTTAGAGCGGCGTCGCGTTTTACCTGATCACTTTAATTAACCTTGGCACCGACGCGCGTCGATTTTCCGATGGTTGACTTTATCCCCGCGACATTGACTAACCGACCAACTGATTCTGAATAGTGATTAACAGTTCTTCCGACCGCGTTGGCCGAAAGCCAATGAAGATTCATTGATGCGACGATGTATTGCCGACGGTCGCGCGATGCACACCATTGTTCGTCCCGTCGTGACAGAAAGCTATCGCTTTTGCATCTGTCATGGGTAACTTAAAGCAAGTTAGCATCATGATATAAATACATTATACATTTATATCATGGTTAGGCATATTGATAAGAAATACGAAGGGAAAGACGAAATTCGCGATGTCACTTGCGTATATATAAGAAAATAATCGTCAATCATCTTTTTCAGGTATCATAAAGCTGTAATCACCCTACGGGTTGCTGGTTACGATTTCTGTTTGATGGTTCTATTTTAGCCAATCACGATGCAGCTAGTCCGTACACATTATGTCGTGATTGGCTAAAATTATAGAATCGTCAACCATCAACCTGTAATGTGATTACTTAAAAGGGCTACCGCACATACTTTTCGTAACAATAGGGAGTTTTTGCAATACCGTTTATCCCAGATACGGTGAACGCTAAAGTCATGTTATCTTTATCTTCACACCTAATTAAGAAAAGGATAACGTGACTTTTGCGTTCACTGTATATGGGATAAACAGTATTGCAAAAACTCCATATTAACCGTAAGACGTACCATAAGAATTAGCCAATCACAATAAAGAGTTATCAAAAATGTTCAACTCTGGTTAATTGGTAGTGAGACGCAACAACAGTAGAGACCGTAATGACATATGTTCTCTATTGTGATTGGTCAATTCGTTTACTACTTACGTTTTACTGCTTCACGTTTTTTTATGTGTTTCTGGCTTCAGGCAATACAAAATGTTAGCTTGCAGCCTCTGTAATCCTTCATCGTTTCACTTGTTATCATAGGCAGAGCTCGATTATATGCTTTTGCATTTAGCGCGCATATCGTTTTGACGTGTTCACTTTGCCGTAGACCTACGTTCGAAATCAGGAATGGCTTTTAGCGATTTCCGTGTTATCGATACGCATCGAACAGTCCCTTTTAGAAGAGTAAATGATATTTCGTTGTTTTTTGCAATGCGTTGTTTAGTGTGATGTCAGCGAATAATAAAAGCGCGGATGAGGTCGTGAACGATGCGCTGTTGGAGAAGCTTCGAACTTACGCGGCTAAACCGCAGGAAGCGGGCGACGCGCTCAGGGCGATCGTGGCCAAGATTCACACGCGTATCACCTCATCAGGTATGCAACTCTATCGGAATTCCTCATCTCGCGATGCGATAACTTTGTATTTTAGAAGACATTGTGCCAATTAACCTTTTTTTTTGGCATTTACCGGCAATGAGGAATTTCTCAATTGTTTGTACAATTCTTGAATAACATTTTACAGATTTTTATTTTAATGATATAAGAACTGTATATGTGTTTTGTATTTTTAAAAAATTTTCTTTATCTCTTTTATCTCTCTATTTCGATTTTATAGCGAATCAGCGACGTTGCAGCAATTTCCCCTCTCATTAGTGTTTCGTATCGCGTGTCGTCCCCATTAAAGGTCTCGTACGATAAGCGTACGATATTGCGCGCGAACCGTGGCAATAAAGTTCTAAACGAATCGGAAGGTAGATTGGACACTTCAGGGAGAAATTCGTGCCGGTATATTATTACTCTCGGCTAGCACGAAATCACGGTGGAACTTGCGCGATTTATCATTCTCATGTGATTCCCCCGGAATGGATGGCGAAGAAAATTGGTCGTCACGTTCTGCGCCATCGCATTGTTATTATTGCATTTGTATCGTGCCATTTATATGAAATTTGATAAAACGTATGTATGAGCTATACGAAATTTCTAGCGGAAACGTCGAGCATTCTGAGAGATCTGTCGAGACGCAAGTGTGTGATGAAGGAGATATAGGTCGGTTCCACAAATGTAAGATTAACATAATCTTGCTTTAATCTACTATTTATTTTTCTCTATTTTCAAGAATTAGAAAAAGATAGTAAATTAAACCGAAAGTAAAGTTAATCTTACATTTTTGTCGAACCAGGTCATAGGGTGCTTTTCAGCAAGAAACACATATGACGCAGTATGACACAGTGAATTATTACATCCTTATTGTTTGCCAGTGTTAAATAAAGATAAAATAACCACTATGTTACACTATGTCTCTTGTGTAAGCACCACTAAATATAGTAATCGTAGTACGTGTGGGTCATAGCACTCTCGGCCAGCGGTATGACAAAATTGTGTAATGTAAATTCAGGTCATTTTCGACCAACAAGTCGCCAACTTTATGCGGTCGTTTGCTCAGCCGTATTCCTAATTTCTATTTCTAGCATCTTTTTGCAACAGATTTCCATGTAAATAATTTTTATAAACAATTTTAGTCTTTCAAAATTTTTTTCTTAAGCATATTGATATTATTAACTTTGTTCGATATTTATTATCTGCATGTAATTATTGCAAAACGTTATTTTTATACTCACATGATTATCAAACATTATAATATTTGATAATGAGAATAAATCTAAGAGAAATTCTATATTTGGTCAAAGATCTTACAATTAGTACTTAAATATTTCCGGTATGAATTTATACATCCAATTTTGCAAACTGCGCTTCGAAATCTTTTTCAGTCTTGAAACACAATCAAGAACAGAATTAGAGGAGTATTATAACATCACATATTAAATTGACAATTAAATAATATCGATAATTAACATCTTAGAATTAACAATTTGATGTTAATATATAAGAATTTGAATATTAATAATTTTATTACGGCAAATATTATCTTGGTTGGGATTTGAAACCGATTTGTCAAATATTGATTTGTCAATCTATCCTGGACCTTTGGACAAACAGGTGTGCAAATGTGTGCAAACAGCCGATCGCTACCGTGTTATATTAAAATAGAAGAACCGCCTGTTAGCCGATTGCATAAGCACTGACGACAAAGACCAGTTGGCCGACATCCAGAAAACTATGACTTGAAACGATACACACTCGGATCGCGCCCGTGCGCCAATTTGATAAGGGCCTGGCAATCTTCCTGGTCGATGTTCTCGCGAATCGCGAAATTTGCTGCGCGGTTGAATTTTAGTTCGCAATTACAGTTAATATTATCTGAAATTTTGCGACATAGTTGGATACTTCTAGACGTTACTAAATTTTCTGTAGGTCACGTTTCACGTCACCGTAGTTATACTTATCCGTTATCGTGACATCTGAAGCGAAAATTCGTACGCAATTTATTGTATTATTCCCCACGTGCTACATTGCAAATATTTACTCGATGATATCTGTAATTGCAGGGGCATTGGATTATTGCCATTATGCGAATTTTTCATTGAACATTGACATTGATTCCAATTGGCACTGTGTCAACTTTGACATAAGAATATATTGCGCCAATGTACGGTTCTTGATTTCTCTAACGTACTGCACACGTTAAAGTTTACTTGACATTGGCAAGACGCACTAGTATGTCTGGCGCCACGAATAAATTGCGATTTACGAATTCGATTTAAACAAAAACAGAGAATAGAACAGAGAATAAAACGATTTATCTTTCAGATCGACGGATACGCGAGCGTACGTTGGAAAAGCTCTGGCTCAAGAATTCCGGTGCGATGGAATCGTTCATTATGACCCTGGAGGTGAATAATTTTTAATTAAAATAATCATTTGATCTTGGTCACGTTATCTCTCCTCGCTCCTATTAATTGTAACGTGTAGCGTCTTATCGGTGCTACGGATAAGCTACGATTGTTTCGCTTGTTAACAACAGCCAAGATCGATACGCATATGTGCGAGAGAGGGAGATAATTACTATACATGTGAGCTTATTCGATTGGCATATCATTGACACGACGCAGAGCCAAGAGTTTGAGTAAGCGTGGTAATTAGTTCTATACTACTATCTGTGAAATATCCCGTCCATGTCACGTGGTATCACGCAACATGCATCTTGCATTGTCTGCATGTCGAGAAAATTGCGAGGCCGCGAGGCTCGTAAATCTAAATATCCATGTGTTCCAGATCTTGACAAGTGTCAGAACACGCGTATAAAATAATTGCTTGCATATTACTCACGATTCTTTATAATTACTTTTCGCTATTATCGCAGTAATTTTTGTTACACTGAGAAAAATGGTCTGGTTGGGTTAAACAGTAATTCTGATGGAAAATGGACGAATCAGAATTTTCTGGTTATGACTATTAGATTTCTAGTTGAGATAACTAGAATTCTAATTAATATAATTATTCTGGTAAAAATAAGAATTCTAGTAGATTTTATCAGAAATATAGTATGAATCAGAATTCCGGTTATCTCAACTAGAATTCCAATGAATTTAACAAAGAAATTTCTGATTCGTCCATTTTCAACCAGAAATTTTTTTCAGTGTACTGTTGCGCTTTTTTATACAAAAAAAAAAGAAAAAAGAAATCATTATGTTTAAGGAAGAATTGAGATAATTCTTTTTCATCATAAATTTGTTTTTAGAATTGCAAGGATCACGTTGCTAATTGCAGCATCGCCGGCATATTACACGAATGTATATCACCCCGAATGATCAAAGGCAAATCCAAGGAGAGGGGGAGCAAGAATAGAAATGCCACAAGTAATGGCAATTATTATAGAAATATATGTTTTATCGAGAATGCCGATTGTGTTAAATTCGCGGATTTGATAATGTTTTTCTTGGGAATGAAAGTAATGTGCTTGTTCTTTAATAGGAACCAGTAGCCGAATGGCGGTCATTCAACTGATCAACTTAGGTATCACGCAAGTCCTAGTTAAACTTTTAATAAATCTGCAACACGCGGATAGCATCATGAGCGAAGTACTTACTCAAGACATCCTCTGGATTTTGGGACAGGTGATTTTTAAGAACGATGCATTGTAATAAGCTCCTTTTTAATTTAATTTTGCAACTAGAACAATTATTTTGTTTGGTTTGCTACTTCTGCATGAACAGAACGAAATACTTTTGACACGTTGTATGTCTGCACAGTAGAACTTTTATCGATCGCACTGCGTATGTCTACGAAAATATTTTTCAATTTCCATTTTTCTAGAGTATTGAATTTATTTTGACTATTTCTAACTTTTTACATTGTAATTTTATGCATCATACTATATTGTTTTTGTTCTGAGATGGTATTAAAATCCTTAGTTTATGAAATAACAAGAACTTAAAAAAGCATGCAATTTTTTAAAATGTTTAGCGAATATGAGTTGTTAAAATATTTTTCTAGGTGGCTCAGAGGGACCAGAAGTTTGTGTCAAAAATGAAACTGCTCAACTCCATAAAAGTGTTCCATGTGCTGTTAAAGCAGCATTACAACAACAGTAAAACGTTATTGCCGCTGTTGTTGATCATCAAAACTCTTGCTAAAAACTGTAAGCAACAATAGTTTGTTTTATGCATCTGACAATTTGCTTATGTGTTCGAGGATAATAAAGTTATTATTCTTTTATAGCTTTTTCTTTGCAAACACTAGTAAAAGACGGTATTACTAGCACTTTGGAGAAAACATTTGTCAGTGTTGGTTATACGCCACATTTGAAATTAAGGACATTATTAGAGTGCTTCAAACATTTGACGACAAATAGTAAGAACGTGTGTTTACGTATAATATATTTTTTTTTATTAATTATTTTAACATTCATTTTACTTCTAGAACTATGCTGTAACAAATTCGTTAAGACGGGAATAGTACACCTGCTTATGCGAATTTTCGAGAGATGGGAGAGATTCGATGGGCAGATGCGTTTGAAAATTTGTAATTACGCCTTGAATACGCTTCAGCATCTCTGCGTAATAAGTAGGTTTACTAGAAATAGACTCTATAAAAAGTACTCTGAAAGACACTAGTTGTTTAATTTTAAATTTTGTACATTTCTCTACTTGAAGTTGTTTATATTTCATATTATCATTCTCTGTTAACGTTCTTTTGAAAGTCGCCGGTATCACATGCGTATACTCTTTGCCTGACATTCTAGAAGCTGGAAGGAAGGCTATCAAGTCGAACAACGGCCTACAGTTACTCTACCGGTTCTGCACGAGTTGTCCAGAGGATAAAGCTTATGACTGCTTGCTGTCGCGTATTTGCGGAATAATCAATCAGTGTCTGGACAAAAAGGAACTACCGGTGCCCGAAATGTCGCCCGCGAGGTGAATGAAACGTTCGAGGTCATCTCGACCAGTATAAACTGTACCTCGTATGATAATCGTAATATGTTTATTATATTTCAATATTTTCTTGGTGTCTTTATATAAAGATTATTATAAATATTATGAGTTGATCACTTTTTGTGTTGCTACAGAGATCAAGACGAATAAATAACGGTATTTTTTGTTGTAAAATATTACCAGATTAGTTGAGAACAAACGTATTCAAATAGCCTGATAATGCATTATTTATGATTATGTGCATTAAACTCTTGGTTGATTCTCTTTTCTTTTTGCATGCAGATTTGTTCTGCCCGAAGTGAATGTCAACAGGGCGAACAGTGCTGAAAGCGGTAGCGACATCGACAGTCAGGTGTGTCACTTCCTCATAAAAAATCGGATTAACATAATACGCTGCGAATGTAATATTTGAAGCGTTACACTGACTAAAACATGCGTTTATTAATAACATCATGTATACTAAAAAAAACAAAATTATTCATTTGACTAAATCAATTCATCTTTATTTTTTTCGACGAAATATGTATATGTATTTAAGTCAAACATATTATATTTGATTTAAATACATATTCTCCAACGAAAGAAAGAAAGACAAACTAAATTAATTTAATCAAATGAACAGTTCTTCTCAGTGTATTTCCTCTAACAATTCTTACTTTGCGTACATAATATCGTGATATTCAAAATGTTCATATTGTAAACATTCGAATATTGGTTTCTGTGAAGGCGAACAGCGTGGCTTCGATTGGTAGACAGTACAGCGATCTTGATTCCGGGGATGACGAGGAGAGTCACGATTCCAGAGATACAATGGACAATGAGATTCACTTGGGCGATGAGGTGGACGAGAACAAATTTTTTGCCGGAGTTTTTACTTCGCAGAGATCAGAGGAGGATCTTGCTGGGTAGGTAAAATATAATTTTTACAAACGCACATCGATATCAATTATAATTACAAACATCTCTTTTTTTTTTATCAGATATCATACGTTCTTCAAGGAGCTGGGAAATTTGCAATCGCAACTACACATCGTCGGATCGACAAATGGCAAACTAATCGATCTTTGTTTGATGGATGACGATCAGATAAATTCGCCGCTCGCGAAAGCGGGAAAGACGAAGACCTCGATCAAGGACTTTTCGAAATCTAACGGTACGACGAAGAGTCAATTGGCGAATGGCACGCACAATTTGAAGGTCCTAAAAGACATGTCTGCAAACGTCACGGATCGACAGGCTTATTGCGTCGTAGCGAGTAGAGTGAGAAGCGTTATAGGTTTTGTCAAGGTCGCCTATCCGGATCTGATTGGCGGCGACGGTCTGGGAAAAGCAGAACCGCTCAACACTAAGGACAGGAAAGTTTGCCGTGCGAAATTGCTAACCTGCGTGGAACGAGGTCTCCACGCCGTCACCACTTTCCAGGAAGTTGTTTATGACCTTGATGCACTCGCAAACTCCATCTCCCGGGGAACGTCGGACGATGAGTGGCTGTTTGATAACAGGGACGAGAAGAGGATTGGCAAGCGTAACGTGGACACGAAACGGTTGCAGTTTGAGTCCAGATTTGAAAGTGGCAATCTGAGGAAAGCTATTCAGGTACAGTCGATCCGCTACTTGCACTTTATATAATCGATTATGTTCATATTACGTAAGAGACTTCGTATAGTGACTTGGCGGCAATTTCTGCAAGTTAATCCGAGGGTACATGAATTAATTTCTTTTTCGTTAAATTTCGCTACGTTAACATTTAACGTCTGCTTTCTCCTTAGATAGGTCCACGAGAATATGATCTTATATTGACGCCAGATGTCAACAGCGGTTCCAGACATCAATGGTTCTACTTCGAGGTCTCCAGCATGGAGGCGAGTGCATACACGTTCAATATAATCAACTGCGAGAAGACGAACTCACAGTTCAATTTCGGCATGAAGCCGATACTGTTCAGCGTTACAGAGGCGGAATGTGGTAGGCCAGGTTGGGTGAGGACCGGTGTGGACATTTGTTACTATCGAAATTGTTATCAACGGTCCATCAAAGGAAAGACATACTTCACGACATCCTTCACAGTTACGTTTCCGCACGCTTACGATGTTTGTTATCTGGCGTATCATTTTCCTTACACGTACAGCCGGCTGATGACTAATATCTGGAAGTGGACGAAAAGTGTCTCCGTGGCAAACGTATACTTTCGCGCGGAGACACTCTGCGAGACTTTAAACGGCAATGAGAATCCTGTGCTTACCATTACGTCACCAGATTCCAAGACCAATCCTATACATGTAAGAAATCTCTCAGATGTATACATCTTCGCATGACAATATGTCGTTTAACATAGCAAATGTTTAAAGCCAAATATCATTCTCTTTCAGACACGAAAGATGATTTTTTTAACATCCAGAGTACATCCTGGTGAAAGCAACGCTTCTTGGGTGATGCATGGAACCATGGAAGCTCTCCTAAGTGACAATCAATACGCCAACAGTTTACGTGACGATTATGTGTTCAAAATAATTCCTATGTTAAATATAGAAGGAGTCGTGAATGGTTGGTGAGTTAATGATTATATATATATTTTTATTAAACCGCTTTTTTTATTAAACAAAAGCTGTGATGGAGATGTTTAATGTGCCTAATTTTAACCTAAGATTTTCTAACTTTACATTTAAGGATATAAAAGGGTACACCTAATGGCAAACGCGTGATACCATAAGACTGTAATCGTACTTTTATTAAAGTTTAGTACACAAGTTGCACATTCGTGCTGTTGTACACAAAATTAATATGGAAGTGACTTACCGTAATAGCTAGAGAGCAACGTTTCTCATTGATGAAACTACGTACACCGATCATCATACATCTGGATGACCGAAACATTTACGACCAACTCTCGGCGGTCGCTTTCACGACATCCGTCACGTATTCCAAAATATTTTGGGAATCGTTTGGCTGTCGAACGTTTCGTCTTGCAGACGTATAGATACGTTAACTATGATGATGATGATTACCACCTTATAAAGATATGAAACGCTGACGGAAGCTGGCGATCTAATTCGATTAGAAATCATTGGACTTTCATTTTCGTTTGGTTTTTTTATTTTATCTATCGTTCTAAACTTTATTATTAATGTTGAAAACGAGAATTTAATGAGAGATAGAAATGAGGAATAAATGTAATGTGATGATAATGATATCCGCCGGCGTCATCGATGATAGAAAATGAGAGCTGAGTAATCAAGTAAATGCCCTTGCGAAAATGTAAAGCTTGTCGAGTAACGTCGGCAGGAGAATAATTCGTTTTTTTCGATTGACATTACGGTTTTCCTTTTCGACATCTTTGATAATATCATTTCTGAGCCACGGCGTAACTCATTCTCGTTCCTTTCAAACACCGAAATCTTAAGGGTTTGAAATAATCATCTCTACCTGCCGCCGACCGAGAAAGCCGATAATAGTGCCTCTCTGATTCAAAACTATCGAGCATTGTGTCGGGTACGTCTTAAGTTAGAGCTAAACGGCGAGCGGTGACAATTCGGTATACGATCTGTTTGATCCGCATAATGGCGACAGCTCGCTCGTGTCGCATGTGCAAAACGCACTCTAATATACATATACATATACACGTATATATGTATATGTATACCTAATTCCTCAAAAATGTCGATTTGTTTTCTGTCACTTATGAAACGAAATAACGCGACGTTGCCTAGGAGGAAGTAAAGCGTTACTTGGACGGAGGGTCTAATACTTTGCCGTTGGTGCGCACTTTGATGTTGTACCTATAGGCCGGTTCCGCATCTGGCAGAATCGTGCTACTGTCGTCGTCCTGGTCCTTCATCATCGCCGAATCCGCCGACGACACCGCCGTGTCTACCGGTTGATCGTTTACATAATCCTGTACGCTGTCGTACGGTCCAATCGTATGAGCGTCCTCGAGACCGTTATTCGGTAATTCAGTCTCCGCGACCAGGTCGCCGTAGTCAGGGGACTCGCGATGCTCCATCTTCATCTCCGATGAAAAGGAGGAGGAGGCGGAGGAGACGACGGGACGGGAGACCGACGGTCGCAGGACCTCGCGAGTCTCGAGACCGTCGAAAACGCTGTCCTTGCGCGCTTGAGACGTCACGGCGACGTGCCCGGTGAACAGGCTCGCGATGTCCGGGATGTGCTCCGGTCTCATATCGTCCAGGCCGCCGATGGCCGTGCGCTCGCGCTCATTACCGTCGTCGAACAGCGACGTCGCCGCTGCCGTCGTTCCCGTGTGTTGATACTGCTGCTGTTGATACTGATTGCCAGATGCGGGAGCGGCCGTGGTGATTAGCCTGCTGACGACCGGATCCTCTGATAGTTTCTCATCCGCGGATGTATCCGCTTCCGGTGATGTCGCCTCCTGTTCGTTTTGAACGTTGGTACCCGGATGGTGATCGTCGATGTTGGTGCTGTCGGTTCCGTGATCACTCGCTTGGTCGTCGTTGGCTGGCGCCGAGGTGGTCGTTATATAGGGCCTGTGATTTCTGAAACGATCAAATTTAAAAGATAATTGTCGCCATAGCGCACTTTTTGACAAGAATTAAAATAATTAATTTCTTGAAAATCTAATGGATATTTACAGTTAGCATCGTACAATTATTAGTGGCTTAATTTAAGCGCCGCATTAATAGCAGAAGAAAGAGTAGTTTCATTATCGATGGATTAACGTAAATATTTTTCTAGTAGTTATCTGAATTTGAGTGAAATTATACATGTGTGTATATGTGTATGTATGTATGTAAAAAGTTTTATGAATATCGTACTTCAAGAAGCGAGAGAATAACTGCGTTATTATAAGAATAAGCTGTAAAGGCAATTGCTGGAATTCCGTATCGTGGCTGAGCTATCCTCATTCATCGACACTTCGATCCCGAAGCTATTAGCTATTTGCGAAGAAGATCTCGACGAACTGGTTTAACACTAGCGAGTAGTTCCCCATCTATCGCGAATTGCGGAAGAAAAAGCATTTCTCGTTTCGAGCTATTTCTATTTCTCGCTAGATTGCACGGAGGAAAAAGTTTGTCCCGGTTACAATTAAGTACCACCAGTCGTTTCGCGCCTTCATAAACTTTAAGTATTTTCTAAGAAATAGATTCAATGTTCCACGAGATCGAAATTATAATAATGCGACACGAAATATACATTAACGCGAATACATTCATATATTCATTCACAAATATATATAAATAATAAATTTTCATCCGTCGTTAAAGTCAGCCATCCCGCATACTTCGGTAGCAGGAGGGATAAAACACGTTCAATTATTGCGATATGCACTTGCATAGCTTATCGCCGGAGGGTCTTATTTACTTTTTGTCCGTGCATAAGCGAGATTCGCTCAGAGTACATCGGTATTCCCTTTTTCTTTCTCTTTCTCTCTTCTTCCTTTCGTGTATTTTTGTGACAAGTATTATCTCACCTCTTACCCCTGAGTCGCGGAGACTGGAATGCTGCCGTAGTTGTAGTAGTAGCATCTTGTTTGTTCGCAGATAAAGTCCTTCACGAGAGTGCAATCCTGCGCCTCCCAGGCTAACGTAGGTGCTACCATCGCGACGCATCCGTCCGCGCTGCCGCTGTCGCCACTGAAATCGAGAAACTCGCGTTTTGGAATTTAAACGAGAATACCTGTTTCGACGTTAGCTATTCCATGCATGAGTTTCCGGGTGTTAGAACTGCGGAAGAGAGTGGCTGATAACCGCGTTGCTCGGCTAACAACTACGGGTGACTAGTATGCGACTCTTCGATCGTGAAAAATGGTAAAAAAGTATTGGTTCTTTGAAATTATATGATTATATTATCCATCTCATTTTTAAGTCCAGTGGAGATTTAATTAATGCTTAGCTCAATTGTGTCTTTTGGTGTTTAACTGACATTTTTTACTAATTAATATAGTACACAAAGTACATTAAATAGTGCACATGAAAGATATTACCTTTCACGCGCCACCCTTTGAGGTTCGGTGCCGGGTGGTACGTCGGCAGGTCTGTTACCAGGTCGCTTCAGCATGTAGTCGAAAGTGACGTTGAACGGCAGTCCTGTACTCATCCACAAAAACATGTCGGTGCCGAGCTTGTTGCCAGAGGTCCAAAAATCGTATTTCGTGTAACCGGCGTTTTTCAGATATTGCGTCATCGTGTCGGCCTTTTCTTTCGTTTCGAAAGATGCCAACTGGAGGCCTAGCGAACGGCAATATTGATACGCCAGGAAGTAATTCAGTTCCGGACTGTAGGGATTCATTCGTGACACAAAATACTGTATGCCATCCAGCTGGATCGTTGTGATCCTCTGAGCTGTAAATGAAACATTGTACCATTAATATCTCCAAAAGTCTCTTTAATATCGCCAAAAGCTGCGTTTACATCACGTCTTATTTTAAACCATGTTAAAATTGTACTATGAGAATGCACTCAATTGTAGCACGTGTGTGAAATTAGGGCAAGTTAGTTGATATCATTCTCGGTATATGAACGATAATTCGATGTACGTTTGTATACTTGGCTTCAAATTTACGCACACAATGACAGTGAATATAATAATAATTATATTCTCATTAAAGAATTATTAATTTTATGATAAAATATACTGATTCAATCTCTCTTATTATCTCTCATAATTTTTTATATTCTCATAGTATTTTAATATTATATATTCTTTTTAGATATTTTCTATAATTATAATTGAAGATAGGCAGATTTTTAATTTACTTGATCGTATTTTATTAAAAAAGAATTTTCTAGAGCAACTTATGGTTTATTGAATGTCTGTCGTTCAGTTCCGACAAAGCCACAAATGGTAGTAGAGATGAAAGAGAATGCGTTCAGTGAATATTAATGTAGTATCCTATTCCTATTTAGTATTGTATTCCAAGCTCACGATCGAGAACCGTTATTATAATTAAAAATATCCCTACGTCTTTTTTAATATAATAAAATAAGATCGTTAATATGGAAATAATAGTATCAAAATCAAGATTTTAACTTGAAAACTTTTTAGATAATTTATATATTAGAACTAGTGATTTGCATCGCAGGTTTTGATGTTCAAAATTTAAAGTCTCAGCATTAAGATTTTCAAAAATCGAAATTTCGAATACCTTTAATTTTTGAAACTTCGACAAATTAAAAATATATAATTATTATATTTTAATATAATTAATATAGTAACGAATATATTTTTATAAAAAAATATACAGATATATTTACAAATATGATTTTATTTTTTCCCATTCGCATGAATATCTTTTTCAAAGTTATTAAAGGTTTGAAAGCAATTTAAACTTTGAAAGTTTGGAATTCTTCGAATCTTCGAAGTTGTCAAAAGTAACAGTTCTAATTTATACGTGATCAACTTCGTCATAATAAACGATTCTAAGAATTCAGAAAAAGATCGAATAAATTTATATGCTAAGAAGCATCATTTTCGTCGTATTATACACGATACAATAGTGATACAAGACGTAGCAAAAAGAACGAAATTGAAGAAACTATTCTAACATCGCTTCATAATACGATTTTAATTTCACTCTAAATGCGTATTCTGATGCGGCGCGTTTTTAGTCGGCTTCACAATGACTCGAAGCTTTATGACAAGGACAGTGTTCACACGATACATTAAGTTGCGGGTTCATTGAACCGTGACGGCTATTTGGTTAACTGTACTTATAAATTACGACGCCCCGAGACCCCCGAATAGCCCCATAGGTGAACGAGTGTCGCAACTAATATGAGTCCCTCACATTGTTTCTAGTTGCGATTGTTCTCCGTTCCCTATTACATGTTTACAGCCATGAAGACCGACGATGATAAAAAAAATTGAGTTTTTAAGTTTCGTATTTCGAGAGAAATGCGAGGACACCAAAATGCCTGGTTTGCCCATTATATGTTTGAGTGAGTCGAGATATTTCTTGGTACTCTTACGCAAGAGTTACGAAACAAAAGAAGGCTTTGGTGCAAGAAGAAAATAAGTTCATACTGAACATACAATCACAGTCATGAAATTTAAAAGGCTCAATGACTTAACGAGATCGAAATGAAAGATCAAAAGAACAATACAGGTGAAAGCACACGATGTGAAAAGATTTACAATACAATATTATCTGCTTGTTTAATTTTTTAAAACGACGAATGGTTCGAAACTTTTTTGTTACCCCAACCTGAAGAATCTCGACGGGATTGAAGCGAATTGATCTAAATTTCCCAAGAGGGACCAATTTCGCGTGTGCATGGACCGCGTCATTATACAACGGGCGGCGAAGCAAGACGGTGCAAGATACATCCGTTCGGCTGGTTGGTAGAAGTCTAGTCACGGCTCTGGATACTTCGTAGAGGCGCATCCGGAGCAAAAACGTTCCGGATCGTGAAGTTGGACGTGCAGGTGGTGGTAAATGACCCGAAGGCCTTGAGACGTCTGCCGCCGGTGTGTGTGCGCGCGCGAAGAAGAGACGGCTAGCCGCTTTAACTACAGCTTCGTTCACGTAATGCGTTCCCGCCGTTCGGTTAATGATACTCAACGAGATCCCCGATCCAAAGAAACGAGTTCACGTACACGGCGCTCGAATTTTTATAAACGATCTCGATAAACGTTTATTGAATGTAGTTTACTTTCTCTCTCTTTTATTTTTAATGACTTCAAGTAGCAAGCCTTTAAATATCTTTCACGCACAGGATTGTCTCTTGGATACGATATCACTTTTACTTGCGGAGATTTCAACATAAATCGTGAATATCATAAGATTTAGTTTTTTTGTGTAAATGTATATTTCTTAGAAAAAAAGAGATTTTTAGTTTATTTATTAATCACATCGAAATTATTTAAGCACTGAGATTTGATTCGCTTTGATCGAATATAAAATTTCTCTTACTCATTTAATGATTAATTATTATTGCTTTTACAGTTAGAAAGTATTTTTCTATCACAAGTCAATTTTTATAAATTCTGAATACTGCATTATAACGAATAGAAATTTTAAAGGGTAGAAACTCTTTGAAAAGACGCGATATGCCTGGTGCATTATGTTGCTTGCGTGTTCTGCCATCGGTTGTTTCCGGTCTCAACTTTGAATGCGTTAACAGTTGGCGCAGGGGTTTTTTTAATGACTTTAAAATGCGTGTTTTAAAAACGTTGAATGTAATGTAGAAATGTTTTTAAATATGAAAATATATTTAACGCGAATAAAAGCAATTAATTAAAATAGAGAAAACAATAGAAATTAGAAATTTCAAATAATAATGAGCATTTGTAGCTGAGAAAGATCTATTTAGAGAAAAATATATCGAATATATAGTATATTAAAAAAAATATATTATTAAACCTTCACAAAACATTTAGAATAAAAGGAACAAAATATTTGAATAATTTAGTCACAAGTATATTCATAATTCATAATTCAATTTTACAATCTCATCTTTTACGTAATTTGGAGAATTTCTTCAGTGTTAAAATAAACGATTGTCGTTTTCACGAATAACACTGCGCGTTAAGTGAATAATCAGAATACCGTGCAGAGATGTCGATGATCGAGCGGAAGAGTATATCCAACATGCCTATGATGAAGTTAAGAGAACAATCATTTCATAATAATGAAGCCGTCACTGCGGGTGTTAAAGCGGGTACGAACGAGCCGGCATTGTGTCGTGGTGTAAAAGGGTACTAACCTGAGGCGAAGGCCGCGACGACGAAGAGCAACAGGATGATCTTCATGTTAGCGTACCGATTACTGTGTTGGCAGTGCGGCGATCAAGCAGTCAGTCGTTTCCGTTTCCGACGCTCGTCTTCTCTCTCTCTCTCTCTCTCTCTCTCTCTCTCTCTCTCTCTCTCTCTCTCGGAATACACCGGATGTTAGTGTTAGGATCGCGTTCTCGGACTGGCCTCGCGCTGCGCCGTGAGCCCCCTTAAGAGTCTTCTGCCCGGATCCCAGAGGAGGGGGTCGTTGAAGATGATTCACTGGCTAACCTAGAGCAGGAGTCCAACGCGCGAAGGGGACGGCGGTGGCGGCTGCGTCGAGGGCGACGAAGACGACAATGATGACGACCGTATGAAGACGAATCGAAAAGTAATTGAACTGTGTTGCAAAAAAAAAATAATCACGGGTGACAAGATCGAAGGAAGAACGTACAATAGATGTTCACCCTGAACAACGTGGAGGCATGTCCTGCGATCGATGACGCCACGCTTGATTTGGCACGGATCGTCCTTCTTCTTCCCTTGACTGCGAAGATGATGTGCAAAATCGAGCATATACATTAGAATTCAAGGGGGGAGGGGGGGGGGATGAGGAGATGCCTTTATTCTCGCGGTCGTAAAGTGTTCGAGAAAGGTAATCGTGGACGTTTAACGGCAGAAAATCTTTCCCGACAGATGAAAAGACGTATTCTCGACTTGACAAGTCGTTTTTAATAATTAGCCATTTAACTTTAGCCTTTAACTTTAGTAATATTATTTTCGCTGTACGAACATAGTGATAGGGAGTAATATACTGCACCTTCATGTCGAATAATAAGTTAATCAACTTCGATCGATCATTAGTCGTTAAAGCAAATAATTATTTTTGCAACAAAAACCGAGAGCGCTCCAGTTGTCGGAGGAGCGGCCACTTGTCAAGCGTATACTCCGCGTTACTCTCTCGTTGGGGCAATTGTAAATTAGCACACAACGTGTGATTACATCGACTTAATTATATTAACTAGCAAAGTCGTCGTATGAATAATGTTTGCTCGGTGAAGAGGTATAATCCATTTGTAAGCGGTATATCGCGCGGACATGAAATAATGGAAGGGCGAGTAATAGCAAGAACGTCGTTATCCCCATATCGATCAACGTAGCGTTTACGTTAATCCCATTAATAACATCTGCGCGCTCGCTCTCGCTCTTACTTTGTTCCCGACACCGTAAATCCTCCTTCGTCGTAACGCCGCGTCGCTTCTTTCGCTCGCGGTACGGAATTTTACTTTGCCGCGGTCTTCACGGTTCTCCGTGGATTTGTATCGACGGCGAGCAGCAAAAAGACGTCGGTTTCAAGGCAGACTTCATTTCTGAACGCCTCCTCGGAGGCATCCTCTCGTACGCGCCCCCCCCCCCGATATCATCTATCCCTAAAAATCCACCTCACTTCATTCGTCAGCGAAACGACACGCACGATCGTGCCGCTCAAATCCAACACTAATTGCAACAAATCGTCTGCCTCCGAGAAGGAAATCTGTATAATTATACCTTCGATCTACGGAAGACCGGCTCGTGAACATTGATACCTGGATCAGTCTGGACCCCGAGATTTGAGCGAAATAAACGGACCGAGCTGCTGGACTCGATTATTAATACCTATACGTAATCTATGCTCGCGTCCAAGTACTCATCCAAAATATCGGTCTATCTAATAATATATGTAAACCTCGCTCGACAGAATCACAGCGAGGCATCACGCATACTTTCCGTGAAGAAGACAGGCCGATGGATGTGAGCAACGAGAGCGCTTCGATTGGTTGCTTCCTTCGTGTCCTTTGGCGCCGTCTCGTTCTTGCGGTTCGCTCCTTCAACTTCTTTCGAAGCGCATCGTCATCGCAAGACCCGCTGGAATTCTGGCTCACCAACTTGCGAGCGGACACATGCACGCGTGCACGCATGCACGCACGCATCGCAGATATTGCGGTGCGGCGCGTGCGAAGACTACCGGGCGCGTCTCAATTAAGCTTTCGTGTGATTAATGATATGAGATCGTATCGCAAAACGCGTCACTCCGTGAACGGGGCGTATTAACGAGTTATCGCATTGCTCGTGTGTCATACGTTTTACTTTGTACGACGTTTCATCGATCGATCAGTGAGAGTAGGCCTGTTCTTTTTGGCTGAACTTTTGCACCAGTTCATCTTTCTTCCTCTTCTTTCCTCCTGGAGAGGAAAGGAAGAAAGATGAACTTGGTAAGTTCAGCCAAAAAGAACAGGTTTAATATATGTATTTTTTGCGAGCTGTCGTCTCGAAACTATTCTGTATTCTTAATATGAGCGAAACACTTACATTTTATCGGAACCATCGTGTTAGGAATTTTTTTTAGTAGTTGAAATTTGTGCAATGAAGTATTATTATTATTAAATCCCGTTTTATTATTGTCGCTTTATAGCGTGTTTCATCGACACAGTACCCCGATTATCTTAACAATAGTATCTTTATATTGTTGTTGCGCAGGTATTATATAGGGTGTCCCAAAACTCTATGATGATAAATATTTTAAAGACAGATTCTTTGTAATATTTTAAGACGAAAAGCAAAGTACAAAAATACCGAGGTTATTATAGCTTTCAAATGAGAAGAGTTTAAAAATTACAAATGACAAGGCTAGAATTTTGCACGCTCAGGGATGGTGAGATGATCAGTGTGAAGGTGCTGAATTTTGTTATTGTCAAAAGCATGAAATTAGAGGAAACATCTTCATACTGATCATCTTGCCATTCCTGAGCGCGCGAAATTTTATCCCAGTCATTCATAATTTTTATACTCTTCCTATTTTAAAACTTAGCTTCGGCATTTCTGTATTAGGCCCAATTTTTCATTATCTGATTAATTTATGGTTGAGCTTGATCTTATATCTCATCCAATGGGGTCATCCATGACATCGTCATAAATGAAGTTTATTGGATAAAACATCAGGTTAAGCTTAACTACAAGTTAACCAGAAAATGAAAAACTGGACCTTAGACTTTTCGTTTCAAAATGTCACAAGAAATCTGTCTTAAAAATATTTATCATCAATTTTGAGACACCCTGTATATGGTAAACAAGCTGTGCAATGATAATATAGCGATACCGAACTGTCGTTAAGAATTACAGAACCGGGGTATTGAGCTCTCTCTATATGAAGAGGCCTTTCACGATCGTAGGATTTGTTATCGTGGAATTTGTTACTCTCAATGTTGTCTGTTTGATATGGAAAATTGTTATTCGCGTTTAAATTTCCTGCTTTATTTTCTGTTTTTTGGTTCCGATTCATTTATTTAACGTACATATTCTCTCGATGACGTTCACTCTCAGCAAAATCTTTATCTTCAAACAAGCGTCGTTTGGAAAACTTTTAGATATTTAATAAAACCAGTTAAACGTATATTTTATTTGTCCCGCTATGGTTTGACAAATGTTTCCGAGGAGTAAATTATTAATAGAGAAAATATATTTTATAAAGCAATGAAGCAGTAACACCGGTATCGGCGCAAGTATGTATCGATAACGCGAGTCGCAAAAAGGTTCACATCTCAAGGTAGGCTTCATTTCTGACCATGTGTTCGCGTCTGATCCGAGAGATCGATCCACCTGCTCTCGGAATATATCGTGAGCGAATATAGGCTTACCCAGTCGTCTGATTACAATATCGAAACCGGTACGAGAGGAACCGATGCGTCTCTACGTCCCAGAAAACGCGGCGCGTCTTCCATCTATCCCCTTCGTATCTCTCATCCCCTCACGCCGCACCGTCCTTTTACGGTATTATCTCTCTCTCTCTGGTGAAGATGCTGCCTAGTGGCGGAATTACCGGATCAATGATCAGATACGCGATGTGTTATTTCTGGTACGCGGCGCGCTGTGCGGGCGATCGTGAGCAAAAAGGACCTCGCGTGACATCCAAGACCTACCGCACAACGGAAATCGTCTCTCTATTTATGTCTCTGTCTCTTTCTTTCTTTGACTCCGCGCAATGTCCGCCTGTTGCAGCTCTTGCACACGGGAGGATGCCGTGCCGCGAGCTTAATGACAGGGTAGCGCGCCGTGACGGTTTCCTTCATGGACCACGATTCAGGAATGCAGATGAATCGGTCGGAGTAGCGCCGAGCGCGCGGCCTAAGGAGGCGTTTCGCGGTTGCCGCTACTTCATTAAACGTGGTTTGATGCAGGATGTGGATTTTATTAATGGAGAAAGGAGAGAGAGAGAGAGAGAGAGAGAGAGAGAGAGAGAGAGAGAGGGAGAGAGAGTGCTTTTACGAGAGATTCCATATCCTTTGTTGATCAAGAAAGATTAATCGCTTTCATATTCCATATTATATATCTTCCTTTAACGCCAAATGAATTACAATAAAATTAATCGGTTTTCGCGCTTGCAGACTCGCCTAAGAGAAATGGGATATTCGGCTGCGGGGAAGTTGTGTGCGTTTAGATTTCTGTGCATATCAATCGTACCGTGAATGCCTAGGCTTATATACCTCGCGGTGCAAGTCACGTTCCGCTGGGTACCTTGGTATAGGTCAGTTTAACAGGTTGAATTCCCATCGTGGTATTCCCGTGGGAATGCATCGCGTCCGCTCGAGTGCACTTAAGTCCGGCGATACTTACGGGGTTCTCTCCTATATATCATGTATGTGGTGGTGGGTGAGACTAAAGCAGAAGTTCGGTGTACTGGATAAACAAGCGATTCTTCAGCAGGCACGACCACCATCTCACCGTCGTCGTTGTCTTCTCGTCCTTCCGTTTTCTCTTACCATTACTTTTCTCTTTCGCTTCGTTTTCTTCTTCTTCTTCATCGTCTTCTTCATCCTCTTCTTCTTCGTCGTCTTCTTCGCTTTCTTCTTCCTCCCTCCTACCGCTTGATCCGCTCCATGCGAGGGAGACGCTACGGAACAACTTCTCACAGCCGCGCCAAGGGACTTGGTCTTTTTTTGCTAAAACAAAAGCGAAGACCGGGGTACGCCGCAGCGGCCAGCGACGGCCAACGGCGGTCAGCGGCGACCATCGTCGGCTGCGCGACGAAGAGGTAGACGAGAGGAAGGTGGCTGGAAGGAGCAGGAGAAGCGAGGGAGAGGATGCCACAGGGGGATTCTTGCCGAGGTCTATTTCAAGCCCTGCCAGCAATCGCTATGTAAGGCCCTCTTCTTTCCTTTCCTCCCAAGCATCTCTTCTCGTCTTTTTCCCGTCCAGAGACCCTTCCTTCCTCCTCCCCGTTGCTCTTACCGGTATCCCCCTTCGTCACTACCCCGCGCGCACCTCTCTTTCTCACTCTTTTTTTTTTCTCTGTGTACGGAACTCTCGGTTTTAGCTCGCGAACAGCCTCGGACCGAGACGATCGGAGGAGCCATACTGCCCCGAAGGCTTCGACGGCATTCGCTCCTCCATTTTGATACCTCTAGGACAGTGATCCTCATGCATTTCGCGATTGATCGAGGCAGCGTGAGGTGCTTCAAATAGGCATGTCTGAAAATTATCTCGACGATAAGGGATGAGTTCCATACCATTCAGACAATAAATCGACGTAACAGCTTTTGAAGCGAATTTTTTATATAAATTCAAAGGAAGCTCGATAAATATGTTATACATCACATAATTCAGCATGTACCAATTTACAAAAATTTGCAATAATTTTAGAAATATTGTTTTTTGCAAATAATCGAATATATATGTTTTTCGATCATCGAGAATAGCGAAGTAATATCGAGAAGGACGAAGATTGAAGGAAAAGAACCGTCTTGACAGCTGGATACCAAAAAGCATAACTATTTATAGAATTCAGTTCTATCCCGAAAGAATCTCCAATTATATGTGTGTGCAAGATCGAGTGGTCGAGCGACTTCATAGTACGAAAGGGCCGCACGACCTTGCACACTTTTTTATGGTTCACTCTTTAGGAGTCATAATTCAGTTAGTACCAGAACAACTTATGGATTTGCTGTTTTCTTTGGAGAGTCTTAAAACAGTGATTCTCACCTGTACTTCAGTCTTTCAAATATTTTTACGATAACGACGTAACCTCTTTATCGAGTAAAACTATTCAGGCAGATTTATGTAATATTAATGTTACTTATATACCGAGAATAATAATAACATTTGACAGCTTTTAATTTGTCACTACAAACATTACATTTTTATAATATTAATTTCCTTTTATTTGACAAAGTTAGCAAACATGAGAACATTGTTAATAATTTATTTATTTTAAAATTTTAGAAGGTAAAAACTTTTCCTCATAAAAAGAATTTTAGAATTATTGAAAATTAAATATTGTGGGACTCAAATAATATATGTTAAAAGCGATAAATCAGAATTTCATATAAATGCAGTTAACGTCGTTATACAAAGTTTTGGATTTCTATTCTGATTGTGAGATTCAATCAAACGTGGACCATGACAGGAGATCGCAACCGTAAAACAGCGTTCCGTGTCTTGTTTTTCCTCGCACTATATTCTTCGGACAATCAATCATTACGACGTAAAAGACAAGCAATGTACTAAAGGCCTCCAAGTTGAGAACATCGCCTTTGACTACCGATCGTTTCTCTGGAGCACGACTCATCGATTACGTACCCGCGTATCTTATTATGTAGACGCTGTCTCGCTGGATATATTTAGACAGTTCGTTTCTCATGGGATATAATGAAATCATAGCAGCCGCGTACAATGTGACGTGGTAGAATCATGCGTGGAGTACGTAATATCGCGATTGAGCGTGTTATCAAGGTACCTGGATCTTCTCTCTCTCTCTCTCTTTTTTTTATTCCACGCGAAATGGACGTCGTGCCGCAATTAACGACGAAACGCTTGAATAACCCATAATAACGAGTCGCACTGATCGCGAATCATTAGGAGCTGATCATCCCGCGCAGCTACAGCCCGCTTTACTCACGCTCTTGTTGCGGTTACGTGCCTGGGGTTTAAGAGAGAACGACCTAGAACCTGAAACCGTGAACTCGCTTGCGATTACGGGGTCGAGGTGAAGAGGCTCGCCCTCCCGGAGGTTTTAACACGATCGGGCAGCTCGTTACGTACGGGCATAGCAGTGTGGCGGGACTTTTTTTTTCCCAAGAAAAACGCTCTTCTACACGAGTACGTATTCACGAGGTATTCACGCGCTCTCATGCCCACGTATGTAAAAATAATTTACACGCGGCAACGCCATTATCCTTACATATGCAGATTGGATGTGCGCGACGCGACGTACGCGGCAAAGTGCCCTGGTAAAGCTCGATGAGCTTAATACTACGAGATTTATTCCCATCTATTCATACGATTGCGCGGAGCGGAATATAATTTTGTATTTTTTCAGTATATCACATTATTTTGGAAATTTTTATTTCGTCTTACATTGAATTTTAAATTGTGAGAATTGAACTTATACAGTAATTCAGAGGCACTACGTAGGAAGATCGGTAATAGCAGTATAATTTTACGAACGTTAGTACTTTCCTGATAATAATTTTATCAGTGATCGATTTTGATAATAGTGCGACCGGAAATTGTATCATAATAACATTTAGACGTTCTAAGAAAAAATCTGAATCAAAAACAAGGGAAGAGAATCTCGTAATTGTCGAAGACGTTTTGCCTCGGACAGACGTAGTCGCTTCAGTCTCGTGTAATATCGCATCTCTCGAACTGGAGAGACTGGCAAATAAGGAAGACGAATAAAAGTTGCTGATATCGTCAAACCATTTGATCTCTGAATCTTTATAGGACGACCGTCCTATCCGACCAATCTATTTCTAGAATAATTTATCGGAAGTTCCGTCATGAAAATTTCAGCGATTTGCGTCGGACAGCCTGTGTACATTTGTAATACCGCTTCTTATCGGCAAGCTTGAGCTTTGAAGAGTACTTTCGACGCTTCGCGAATCTCTCTTGCACTTGCAAAAACTCGTAAGGAAGCAGCATTTTGTTCCTCGCGAGCGGAAACCGTGTCGGCGAGCGTTTTAACCGGAGACGAGCGTCTTCGAAGAAATGGTAGACTAGAGTGAGTGAGAAAAAGAGAGAAAAAAGAGAGAAAGAGAAAGAGGTATAGAAGAGCGAATGGATTTGCTCGCCCTTTGCCGTCCGTAGAAAAAGGGTCGGCTCCGGAGACCTTGGGTCGGAAGAGGAATGCAAATCGAGACCGGTCACGAATATTCTAATGTGCAGTTAGTCTTTACACGACGATTGCGAGAGAATCGTCATTCGGTTTCTCCCATCGGGCGCAATAGCCACAATTGCACCCGGGATGCGTGTTTGCGCGTCCAGAATGCTCACGACCCTCGATTAAATGCTTTGCGTGCCTCCGAATCAGGTTGGAATGCTGGAAATAACGATGTCGAATCTCGTTATGTACTTGTGATATTTTTAGTGTCATAAAAGAGAGAAGCAGGATGCGTCCTTTATCGATGAACGCTCACAACGGCTTCTCGATGATGCGTTGATTAGACTAAATGTATCAGGGAATGACCGGCTGAACAGAATCGTTATAAAACGTTCAGCTTTCTTGCTGAAAATGTTATCTTCTGTATCTATCTTTTATCGAAGCAGTTTTTTTTTAATGCCTCGTTGATTATTTTTGCACCGTATAATTTAATATGTAAACATTCAAATAAAGTTTTCTTTAGCATTTTTGTTCCTAATAAAGATGTTTACGATATCTATATAATATATATTAGAATATTATGCACTTTTGCATGTGTCACGATGCTGGCAATGCGTTACGAAATGACGTTCCCGCGACAAGATTGCTCGTGAGAGAGCGTGAGATTTAGAGACGTGGAAACAGAGTCGAGAAGGGAAAAACGTCCGTCAGCGGTTGCACGATCAAACCCCGGGATAACCCCGGAGAAAATGCTGCTAGGCCGTGGAAGAAGGGACGGAGATAGATGCGAGCGGACATGATGGTAATAAAGTTCACGGAAGAAATACGCGATACGTAGAAGAAGGGCTTAGGAAAGTAGAAGTTCCCAAGGAGGAGAGGATTTCGCTTTACGATCACAAGAACGGACCGCGAGTCCTCGTTTCCGCTCGTCTCTTCTTCGATTTTGTTCCGTCGGTTATACCGAGAATTCTCGCGATCCGATATCTTACGGCCCCTTTTTTTGTACGGCCGTTCTTGCCTATTTTTCTCTATACTAGATTTATGCCTCGTTTACGCAGAGATCGTAACGCGAGCGGACTTAAATGAGCGGAAAGGCAAAATTAGAAGTCTAATGGCTATCGATTATCTTACTTCGAAGAATCTCGAGATTGATGTTTGAACAACCTGCCACTATAATCAATCAAAAGCGTACAACCTATCGATAATCAAATTTTAATCAATCAATTTCTTAATCAAATTGGCCAGGTTTAATAGTTTCAGATTTGCGTGTCTGATCGTTTTTAAAATATCCGAGGTATCACGTAACGTATGAGCGGTATCCTTTGAACGTTTGACACGGAGCAAGTCTGAGACGAGTGGTCGGTTACGTGTAATTTGTACAGGATCTTTTCTCCACAGAGGTGAGAGAAGTCTGTTCGCAGTCAAGGCTCCCTCCTCGAAGTCATTGACATTGGCGGTCTACACGAAGAGACTGATGCTGCCCATTATATCGAACGGTTAATAAAACAGCGACACTCTCATTGTACAGTCATTCAATCATCGTTTGCAAACATATGACTCATCGCTGTTCTTTCTACATTCGACTCGCATTATCTCCATGAATTTGGAAAAGATTTTAAACGTTCAGAAATTGCTAAGCGATTACTGAGCAACTATGTTAGAGAAATTTAAATATAGATTTATTATTATTTGTATACCTGATGGGGAATTAGATGAGGTGTTGTATTTCCGAAGTGTGCGCATACACGCACTTACAGCAGCAAAATAATGGCATTCCCTAAGTACAGCTGACATTATATATTTTACATCGTAAAAAAATGAAAGTCGCGCATTGCGGCCGATTTTTGATTGGTCGTGCCGCCATATCAGGCGCAAAATAATATCTTATATAAAGGATCATTTACACTGGTTATAAAGTGTTAACTTAGGCCGTAAACTATAAGAAATTGACCAATCATCGTCAAATGTAAGGAGAATGGACTCAATTATTCCCCTCACATTCGACTGTGAATGTCAATTTCTTTTAGCTTACGGCATAAGTATTAACAGTTTACTACAGCCGATATAAATGATCCTTAATTCCATGATTTGTATATTGTGTAAATATCTGATTTATTATTATTCGTACACAGCGTTGAGATAACGATTGCTACCTTTCCTATCGGAGAACGATTGCCACTATTAAAATTACTTATAGTGCATTCTCTCATAAAATCTTTTCTGTCAGCCAGAAAGCCGGAAATTCGTTCAAAAAGCCGGAATCTCTGGTCGAAAGCTGAAGAGATGGTAATCGTAGTCGAGACTAGCGGACCACAACTTGTTCCTCATAATCTCGTCTTAATTTCAGTAAAAGGTCTGGTATCATGTTTCCTGAGTTTAAATTTAGAACAGGGGAACTTCAAATCTTATTTCAGGCCCCTAGATAGAACGGGGACCATTCGCGGATGCGATGCTTCTGCCCGTCAGATGTTGAATGTTAATGGCATTACCTGACGAAGCGTTGCGCTTCTCCGCGCGATTTCGTTTCGGTGCGCGTTCTGAAACGCGCGCGGCGCGACCGCTTTTTTGGCGTTGCATGCACATGATGAGATCTATTATCTCGAATGACTGTCCTCTTTCGCTGTCAGCTTCTGCGAACGTGGCGCGCCGGTGAACGTCCTCTCTCTCTCTTGGTGGGACACCATCAAGCGTACACCATATAGAATATGGACGGCAGTCGTCGCTCTTGTCATGTGCTTTCATGTTTAAATTGAGTTAATATAAATAAACAATCCTTGCGCGCCGCTGTTAATAGCGGCTAAAAATACCTGTCAAAAAATTTCTAAGTCGATTGCTCAATGTCCTTTCGCGGAACTTAAAGAGATCCATGGGAATCTTGGCTCTCTTTTTCTTCTTGGAGTTTCCTTTTTTAAAAATATTTATAAGAAAATATACATATTTTTTTTCAATGTTTAATCACAATTTTGGTATTTCAAAAATATTTTTTAATTTAAGAAACTCCTAGATATAAAACACATATAGATTCTATTATATTACTTTTTTTTATGTTAAAATAATTTTAAATAAAATGTTTTATGAAATGTGTACATTTAAGTAATGACCTTAAAAAAATATTTCGTTTGCGGTGAGCCAATGATCCTCCTCAGCTGACAAATTTCTGAATCTGTTAATAGAGTTAAATGTGTTAGAAGTATCCGCGTGCAATGTTACTTCACTATCTACTTGATACTCGCTATCTACTTATGACGTAGATCGAGATATCAGTACGGGACGATAGGTACATCAAGAGACGACGTCAAGACGACAGCCATAATTCAAGCGGTTGTCACCTGCCATGCCTCGCTATATTAGCTATGCGCGACACGAAGGCGTCACTTCCTCTGACTCGGTTTCCGGCCACCGGAAACGTCCTTCTAACTGCAGCTGAATCCTTAAATGAAAATGATCTTTCACAAGATCCCCTCCGCTTTTCGATCATAGATCATAAACGACATATCAAGACGAATCGTCACCATTGCGTAAGCCATCGCAACCACACCTACGCACGTAACATATTTGAAGGGAATACTTTCAGCAAACGTTAGAAAATTACCGGGCATACATACGTATATATTTTATGTCGCGAATCCGAGAGAGCATCTCAGGGAATTGGTTAATAAATAATGCTTGCAGATTACTTCTCTCTGAGAGACGCATAAATATTTCTGATGTCCTCGTTCAGCGAAAACGTTCGAAGACTTTAAGATTACCTCATTATGGAGTCGTTTGAAATCCATACGTTTCCCATCCATGTTGAAACGAAGTGAAGACGTAAAAAATAAGTAGGAAATATATGTCACATCGGAAAGAGCTAGCACGGAATTTCCAGTCTCGCGAGATAATTGACGGCGTAGTACGTTACATGTGGGCGCAATAGCGAATGCAATTTTTAACAATTTCAGCGTTTTAACGATCGTGATGTAGCATTCTGTAAAGTGTCCGGTTAGAACCGGTGTCCGGTTACTTTTATACCAGAATCGATTCCTCTTGTTGCCTGTTTTTGAATCTGTACGACACGCTTTCGTTTACTGCAGCAATCGATACGGTCTGACGAACGAGGACCTGAATCGACGCTGGAGCAATCCCAATCGAATGTATCATCCGGTGATCTATCACACGAAGGGCCTGATGGAGTACTGCGCCAGGGTGCTGCAGAGACCGCCCCACGTTTTCGTCGACTATCACGGCCATTCGCGGAGGAAGAACGTGTTTCTGTTCGGTTGTTCAAGGTCGGGTTCCTGGAGCGCCGCGGACAGGGCGAAACCGGACCAGCCGGTGCAGTATTTGGTAAGGGAATCAACGGAAGGGAATCGAGGCTAGGTAATATTTTTAGATCTCATGCGGCATTATTTATCCTACCTTTACCTGCCACCGGGCCAGCCCGGCGGACGTTTATCATTTTCAACGGCCGTCCGTTCAATGTGAACTTTCGATTTGCACGAGCAATTACTCGCCGACAGCCGCCTATTCATTTCGCGCGTCGCTCTGCCACATTAATGTTATTAGTTACTGAGCGTTACTAAGAAAGTGCTCCGAGAAAGTATTTCTCTTCTTGGACTATGAAACCTTGATTCTCGTTAGAACCTCCAAATGCGATTTCGTAATCTTTACGACTCTCTTTCTGTATCAGATGTTACCGCATCTCATGCAGAGGACATCACCAGCTTTCGCTTTGCCACTTTGCTCCTTCAAGGTCGAAAGGAACAAGGAATCCACCGCCAGGGTCGCTGTATGGAGGCAGTTGGGTGTTCCGAGGTAAACGACGGCTATATCCTGAGCAGATTGAGATCTGGCTCGCGATGAGATTTCGTGTAGCAAGGTCGAGGTTACGTGTCTTGTAAAAAAATTTGTTCTTTAACAACTTAAATTGTACTATTTATATTTAATATTAACATTAACTTGGTGAAACGTTTCTTTTTGTATTCACATTTATAAAAGTCAATATTATTGATACCGCGATGTTGTAATTGAAAAAAATGTCACTATGTCTCGTTTACACTTTAATGTTTTTTCAAACAGAAGTTACACGATGGAAAGCAGTTTTTGTGGATGCGATCAAGGCGTATTGGCGGGATTACATCTCGACACAGAGCATCTCAAAGCCATTGGAAGAGATTTCTGCCAAGCTTTATCGATGATGAAGGATGGCGGTGACGATTGGGCCATCGGAAAGTACGTGCAAATTTGTTGTTATTAATTCATTTTTACGGTATAAATTGACTTAAATATAAATTTGTTGAAATACCTTTGATTGAGATAAAACACTTATATTTAAAAAAAAACTTGCAAAATATTTAGAAGAAAATGTACTTCCAGGGACTGTATTTAATCGGCAAAATTATTTTCTAAGATCGTTTTTGAAAAGAATAATTTTTCTAAGTTTTAACTTCCTACGGGCTATAAAAGATTTTACAGAATGATATATTATTCAATATATAGATCAACAGAGCAAGCCTGTTGTCCGAGAATGTGTGTTTTACGAAAGTCACGGAAGATACCGAAATGCATTCAAGATAAACATGCTATACATCATACCACAGCGTTTTCTTAGCAAATGAGATAAATAAACAATTGTATTATAAGGCAAGATTTGTGTGTGACCATTCGTGTGCGCGCATTGTTAATTTAATGCTTTCGCTATAAATTGTTCTGTATCAACATATATGTTGTTTTTTCCTTCGTTATCAATCAAACTAACAATGTTTCTGTAAACTAATAATAGGTAGTAAAGCGAAAAGAGCTGTCATTTAATTTATACATCCATTACTCTTGAAGTTAATCGACAGTTCGCTTATTTAGCTTATCATTCAATATGTTTCTTGTTAATTGTGCCTGTTACTCTTTTTAGAATTCCTGTGGAGAAACATATTCCCGTGGAATCAGGATGCATGGACAACGACATATCTTCCAGTAGTGAATCCAATGATTCCGATCTTGAAACTTAAGGAACTACACCTCAGTCAAATATGAGAACAGCTATTTTAACAACAAAATTGATTACAAATATTTACTCTCGTGCACTTATAAATTTAAAGTTTAATACAAAAATTATTTCTATTCTGAATAAAATATTATAGTATAGTACGAAATAATATTTCACGAAAAGAAATATTTCAAACAATATTTATTTAAAACTCGTAACAAACATTTAAAGCTATTCTCTATGAAAATACTATCTACATATCGTAAAGTCTATTTGTACATATCTTGGACATCAATATTTCGTAAATTATGTTCCATAATAAACAAGATTATGTTTGTTATAGATTATTTAATATGTGATTTAATACTATTTAAGTATGGCCGCGTATAATTATTCAATTTCGAAATAAAATTCTTGAAAGTTGAAATTTTATCATAAAATTATCATCTAAGATCTAAGTAGTAATAAAACAATGACATTTAGAAAGCTTTACATTTTTGGGAAATTTGAATTGTCTCTTGAAAGGCAAAATAGATTTAGATAATACCAAAAATAAATAGGGAACTGTATCATTCCCTGACACGGTACCTCGCTCTATACTTTGTACACATAATTATATAAATATAGGAAATAAATGTTAATGAGTTATGATTCCCTGTAAATTTATAAGATTTCCCTAAGACTTCCTAAAGTAATTATTTGTGTTCCACGGATTAAGTTTTCGATGAAATCTTTACATGCGTATCAATATAACGCTTATTGTAAATTTTGTAATTTTCGGCTATTATTACGTTGCTTTTTAAAATAGGCATTTCCAGTGTAGTATACATGCCGTGACATGTACTGCACAATAATCTGAACACACACACGATAATTAATGAAGAAACTTAAAAAATTGATAAGATGATTTATAATAATGTGCGAATCAATACGTAATATGTTGAATGATGTCAAAATAAATGATTATTTATATTACATAATACTACAATATTGTAGTAATTAAATATAAATATAACATCGCACACAATGTTTAATACTAATACATTAATATTAGTATTTAAATTCTGATAAGAAACAATTTACATTCGACATTTTATGTAACTTTATACTGCAGAATTTATGAGGATATTCTCAAATAGCACACAGCATCTACAAAGCGTTAAAAAGCGTTTGTATATTTTTTGAGCGCTTTGCAGGCGGTGTTACTTATTGCTTGTATTACTATTTAACGGAATTATTTCTTTATTACTCCAAACAAATTTTTAGAAAAATGTAATTCTTGATAGAAACATGTCGTATCCAATTAAGCATAATCAGTCATGTATACTTGTGCGTACACTATACTCATATATATTATTTTAAGACCAAATAGTTTTTGTCATCGAAATTCGATGATACGGATATATCGTGCGAATTGTATCTCAAATCGCATCATCATTCTATGAGAGTTGGCAATTGTTGTATTTCATTATAAATAACAAATATTTCTACAATATATAATTTTTTCTATAATAAAGGTTCTTCAAATGCTCCTCGTAGACTAAATTATTCGTACATTGAAAAAACAATTATTCATTTAATTAAATTAATTTAGTTTGTCTTTATTGATGATGAATGTATGTATTTAAGTCAAACATATATTATATTTTGCTTAAATACATATATTCTTCAACGAAAGAAATAAAAACAATTAAATTAATATTTTTCTTAGTATATGGCAATATAGTTTAAAAAAATCGTTGATTGACGATATAAATTGTGCTCTGTAGTATAAATTGTAAACCGAATCGAAATTATATTGTATGCAAAAATTACACGCTACGTTCATAAATGATCAGTTAAAGTGACGCTAAAAAGAAGATTCGTTATTTTGTAATCACAGTTTCTCAAGAGACTAATATAAAGAGAGATTTAAGTAAAAACATCGGAATGAATTTCGATAACATTATTGTCTGTTTGGCGCGTTAACGATTTGCGTAATCATTGTATAATCCATCTTAAAACAGCCTAACGCCTTATTATAAATATATAAAGCTTTCTGACGAAATTAAAATTTGTTTTATACAAATTGCTAAAAAAATTCTTACTGTTCTTAATTGTTTGGTGTAACGTCGCATGTGCACATTTATATAAAAACTAAAGTAACTAAAGTACTGAATGAGATTGTAGCTCCTACTGCTATTATTTACTATTTCCAACGGTGCAAATAATTTTTGTTGATCTACGATTAATCTCCTATCGTTGAATGATTCGACGATAAACACCGTGTGCGCACACTTGCATTTAGGAAAGCGGACAATAAAGAAGCAGTAATAAGAGGATATTCATTATCATCGACTGAAATTGCATCTTGGAATATCAAGCTTTCAGTCTATCTACGTTTGACTCATATGTTTATTTAAACGAACGCTAATATTCATACGGAAGTATGAATTTCGACAAGGTAACACAGGTAAGAAATGGATTATACCGATTTTCGCGCTGGTTCGGCAGAATAATTGGGTTTGGTAAGTAATCGTGGACTTCACTCGATGCCATATAGCTTCTTCATGTGCAACTTTATCTGCTCATAGGTCACCCACAATACGATGTTCCAGGATACCAGACGCGAGAAACTCGGCACGAAACCTTTATAGAACGCGGTGGGACCTTCCTGGACGAAGGTCTTGATAGCGCAGTCTATCGCGCCCTTGTACTCGCCGGCGGCGCTGTTCATGTAACGCGTCTTCACGACGTCCACGGGACTTGCCGCCAGGGTGGTGCAGAGTCCTGCGGCGGTCGCGGCGGTCAAGTGACACGGTATTCCGTCACGAAGATAACCGCTAACCAGAATGAGGTCCTTGATGATGTCGTAACAGACTATCTCCGTCACGTTCACGATAGCGTTCCGTGAGACATTCGGCATGGTTCCTATGTGTGACGAAATAGAGAATTACTTTCCATGATATTGCAAAAATGTCTTATCTACTGTTTGTGCAATCTTTAAACAATTCTATAAATAATATAAGAAGTTTCTAAAATTAAAAATATTTCTACTCTATAGGAAGACTCACCTTTCCAAAGACCTTTCGCGCCTTCTCCACTAGCGATACTCTTGTACGCCTGCAGAGTGGAGCTATACCTTACCGATGATCGCCCATTATTCCCAGCCTGCATGCGGATTTTAACGACGTCGGTCGGCTGAGCGATCATCACTGCCAAAGCGCCCGTCGTGATTCCCGCGGCAACACGTACGCCAATGTTCATCGATGTACCGATCTTATTGTTACCTGTTGAAATAAAAATGCACGATGAAGAACTAGTCTCTGACAGATAATTTAAGAATTAAGAAGCGATATAAAATCGACGCAAATTGTGCGTCAATTACTTTTTACCTCTCATTTAATGTTCATCAATTACGATCAATATCGGTTAATTTAATGTCTTTAATATTCATAAGCGTTAGTAAGCTTTTCACAATTAGCTTGACATTAATAATAAATGATAAATTATTATAGAGAACCGATGATGTTGTACCGCGAGCGATCTCAAAAATAAAAATTAACTTGTCGATTATTATATCAAGATAATGAAAACAAATTAATTAAATCTTCTGTAAATATTGAAAAAGGATACAATTTCGAAATTCTATTTTAAATTTGAAATTATATTTGCGTATAAATTTATCATGTCTTATTTTTTCAAAGAAAGTAAATAAGCCTATTTAAGCCGCAGCACAGGATGTATATAGATGCAAATTTTTTGTTTAATAAAAGTCTTATTTTTTAACAGAGTTATTGATACTTTGGATATGCTCAGAAACAAAATAAATTTAATAGTTGCAATAGATTATTTTAGATTAACATGAATTATATAATTTACATTTAAATCATCGATAAATGTAAAAATTCAGAATTGAATGCAACTTAAGATTAGGAAAAAAACATTTTGGAATATGCATTATATTGATGCACACACAAACGAACTATAAATAATCCATTCAGTTCTGCAAATTAATTTTTACACACGTTTTTGAGAACTTTTAAAAATAAAATATAAAATTCACGAACATAATGATACCGAAAAATCAGAAGAGTAGACATAGCGATTGAATCGCAAGACTATACAAACATGTTTAATTGAGCAAAATTTTAGAAAAGTCTCAGCAATACATCAAAGATAAATTATTGTATTACATCCAAGCAAATATATTTGTAGCAAATGTATTTAAAAAACTTTGTAAAAAGAAAACAGTTTAAATACCGTATTTTAAGGAATTAAAACTTCCTTTTTGCGAATGTAAATGGAGTAAAATACATAAATATATAATAGTCTCACGATTATTCAATGCAGAGAGTAAGAGTTACAAAAGATGTTCAAATCCTCGCCTTTGCTGTATATTCAATCTTTTAGCTCTCCCATTTCCATTTTCTAACTGTATACTTTAACTTTCTTTCACTTCCTTCCTTTCCACCTTTCTCAATTTCAAAAACGACAGAAATGAGAACGAGGAACGTATCAAGACGATCCTAGACGATTCGTGCGTAAAGTTTACGAGAGTTTTCATCGTGATAAAGCGAGTGTCGATATGAATATGCGTGTCTATGTATATATAATGTTAGACATTCGATATTAGACATTTGTTATTAACCGTCATTCTTGACTATTTTTTTAGTATTTAGGTTCTCCAATGTTAAAATTGTTAAGATAATTGGCAAGAATTTAATCGTCAAAGAATATTTATGAGTATATAAAAATATACTTCAAATATAATTTTACAATTATAATTCATTAAATATATCGTCTAATACCGATACGTATGTTTGCATGTTATGTGTGTTATTAATATGACAAAACGTTTTATTGTACACGTATAAGATGTATGAATGTATATTATACACGCGTTTAAGAAATTGTTGAAATTGTAACGCGCGCGGCTACTCTCGTATATATCATAGAAGATATATTTATATCAAAAGTTAGGAGTTTGTTGGCTGTACCGTCGAAGATTCCAGCGTAGAGTGACTTCACGCTGTCGTAGAGGCCCAACCGTATGCTGGCGAAACACATCTGTCTCTGGAGTCCCGCGGATAGACCTCCGTACAGGCTCCTGTAACCACCCTCGCTCAAGCACACCGCCCTCACAATTCACCCTCAAACTCGTTTCCAGGGTATCGTTTGTACACATTTCTCTCTCTCTCTCTCTCTCTTTCTCTCTCTATATCTCAATGTTTTTTAAAAAAATATTATTCGCTTTTTTTTACGCAAATATTGCGTAATTTTTCCTTTTTTTCTCTTCGCCTTTTTCCTATCCGCGCGATTTCGTACCTCGTTTTTTTTTACAATATATAGATATCCTATATATTAATGCTTTGAAGCGAAAGTCAATATTACTCGTTAATAAAGTGATTTACAGTTCGAAGACGCGCGAGAGAAAAGATAAGTAATTCGAGAGCTGAGAAATAACTAAGAGAGAGCGTGCATTATTTGTCACGTTGACCGCGCATTTTAATGTTGTATCACATTCAAAAATAGAGAGGAAGAAGACATCGGTGATTGGGAAAGTAAGTCATTACTATATAAATATATAGACAAAGTAAATGAAATAAAATCAAAAAGAGAAAGTAAGAAAGGAAAGAGAGAAACTACGTGGAACTTAAGAGAAATATATCGCGAAGAGATGTGTAAGAGGGATAAGCAGGTTGTCTTTCGAAATTTTATAAGCAGCTTCATTGGAGAAACCATTATCAAAAGATATAGGAAGGAATTTCGTGATTTATGCGCCGTACAAAAAAGTTTACGCAAAGCATCACGTATCCACGTTTGTACGTATCAATTGTCACGAATTCTTTTTATTGTACAAATTAATTGGAAATTTATATATAAATATTTTGTACAAAAGAAACGAAACAGAACAGTTTGGTTAATTTTTCGAATAACGGAAAAAGAGATGCGAAAGACAACCCGTGCAAAATACAAGTAAAAGAATAATCCGTAAAAGTAATAAAACGGTAAGAGGAATTGATACAGGCAATATCATCGACAAGTCTCATTAAACTTATAAGTACTTGTTTCGTTTTATACATTTCGATCTTCATCGGATATAATGTGTAATCCTTGGAAAGTAGTTGCATTCCTTTATCTATTTTGCTTATGCAAAAATTGTTCTACGTGAGTGAGTACTTGTCCATGGCATCTGACTGGAGGATGAAATAAAAATCATACTTATTCGGAGATTAATCGTAACAGTCTAGAAAGTTTTCTAAAACAAGCAGTTATTGTACATACATGTGCCAGATGTCGAGCAAAATTTAATGAAAACACGATAAGCCGCAAACATTTTCTCATCAATCCTCTCTTTACTAACAATACATGAAAACCGGTTAAATAAGTTAAGTTAATCAGTCGCTTTTTTTAAATGAGGCTTTTCTATGTGATATAAATATAAATATCTATTATAAACCATTGAAGTATCAAAAGAAATATAAATAAGTATATTTTTTATATTTGAACTGAACACATAATTTGTGATTACTTATATATAAAAATTTTTAAGTTACACATTTAATAAATTGTATTCGGAATTAATTTTTAATCGATTTTTTATATTCAGTATATTTATACGTGTAATTTAATTAATAAACGACAAAAAAATTAATCAGCTCAATCTGACACACGCCGAAACGAGAAATCTGGTTAATAATAGTTGTGTATTACGAAAAAAGTACCGCACGTTTTATTATTTCAGAGAGAGCGACAGCTGAATATAAAATAGTTATTATAATCAACGAGCGATTGCTCTATAAATATTTTCTATAAGCTTTAAATTGAATTATCACTCTTAGGCAAGAGGAAGTCCTGCGTTTACAGATTCTGTACATATTACAATATTATGTTCAAATATTAATAGCGCAAATAAAGTTGTTCTACCTACCATCGACTCTTAAATTACTATTATGATAACGAACAACGTACCTTGCGCCTTCGTATCTGACGATGTTTGCGACGGTCTGGAACAATCCTGGCTGGCTCGTTCTTACTGCAAAGACCGATCCTTCCGCTGATGCCAGCAACAGGGCTTGGCCTTCTCCCGCGATCTTGAAGAAAAATCATTTCGATCGTGAAAGAAATAATTCGATTTCTAGAACGGTGAATAAAAAGACGCAACGAGATAACACGCGATTATTTCGAAGGATATAATTCAAGTACAATTATTATTACTTAGCTCACCTGCATTCTGACTTTGGCGGTGTCCAACGGAAAGGTGGCTAAATCGGCGATGCAGGCCGCGGTGCCTGCGGTAAGTAATTTCACGCCAAGTGAAAAGTCGTCCGACATTCCTTGCTTCATGATTTCCGCTGTTCGGTCACTCTTTTTCTCTTCCAAGATCTTTTTCCCTCTTATTACTGCTGATGCGTGCTGTTAAAAGTGAGCGTGGATGCCTCGTGAAGGATGGTGCAGGATTCTTGGATAAATTGGCTAATTTCTTCAGCGTGACAGTAATTTCTCCCTTGAACTCGCTCGTTTCCTTCCAGCGGGATTTCTTTTTATTAGGCAAATGATCCTATGTACATTATATACAAAGTCCTACCAGAGGACAGGAACTTTCAGATCTTCATGGATTCAACTGGTGTTCTTAAAGATACGTTTCCCTAAAGTGATCGGGATACGCGTGGAGTCCTCCCGATCGCGAGCACTCGTGTTTGATTTCTTGATGGTGAACTTCTTTATACATACTATTCTCCTGTGAACAAATGATGCAAAAGAACGCCGTACAGTATTCTGATACGAGAAACAATCCGCTCGATGCGAACGTGATCGACTGTCGCCGCTAAACTGACAGCCGTTGCTTTTATCCCACGAGAGAGTTAGTACTATATAGTGCGATTCTAATTCCACAAAATAAAGCGGGTGTACTCCGATTCTGTAACTCTTTAACGGCAGTATCGTTATATTATAGTTACACATATATTATACAGTATAGTAAAAAAGCTGCCCTAGTGATAACATACCGAATTATCATCAAGAGTTACAGAATTGGGGTACTGATAAGCGTAAAAGTATATTGCGTCGCGACCGAAGGTAGCATATTCAATTACGCAAGTATCGAAGATCAACGATCATTGAACAAGGCGATTAATTGTCTCGAGACTATTAATCGGTGTCAAAAATCCACTCTTATGTGAATATATCGTGTTATCATCTTGAACCACGCACACGCGGTGAAATCCTGGAATATCTGGCTATCGAGTCATTGTAATGATATACTGTAATTATCGTTAATCGCTAATCGCGATTGATACCGAGCAAGATTCGTCTGCTGGCGTCGTTATGCACGTGCCTCTTAATTACGTTTACAACGGATTTCTTACGATCGTGTCGTAGAAGCGTAATGTAGAAGTGTTAGACGTATTCTCGTTTCTGCCCCTCCAGAAGAATCTTGCTTGGGTACCGAAATAAACCGTCGTAGATGAGGAGAGAACTTTGGTCAGCTTGGTGACTTGCCAATACCGAGGAGAGAGGCTTAGAGATCGGCGTCTTCATTTGTGATTATAATAATTAATCGTTTACTCTGATACGGTGTTATACACAAGAAGCCGCAAAAGTAATTGAAGTCGCAATGCTAGCAATCGTATGTTTATATTTTGTGTCGTCTAGATGTTGAAATATAAATAAGTAGATTAAATAAATGAAGGTTCAAAGAACGCGACGAAGTGAGCAGACTTTGTCCGATTATTTTACTTCGTAGAATAATGTTTATTGAATATCAATTGCAACTAGTTAATCTGTTATTGAGTTTAAACGAACAATTATATAGTGAAATCAGTGCATCGTGAGTATGTAATTATTCACTCAATATGAGGAAAGCGTCGCGTCAGTAAATTTCAAGTTTCTACATTTTTTAAAACATAAATTTAAAAGATAAATAGAGAGAGAGAGCTAGCATCATTCGATGTGATCTAGTAGTATTCTATTCTTTCTTTGACTTCGTAAATGATTTATATGAGGACTACTTGATTGGTCAAATCCCGTTAAGCTAGCTGATTACGCAATAGACGGACTGAAAGTTCCAGTACATAGTCCAACAATCGTCAAACGCGCTCGTGCGTTTTGAAATTTGTTAATAGAAACTGTGAGAGAGAATAACCGTCGTCATTCTCGTAAAGACGACATAGTGCAAAGTCCACGTTGAATCATTTTCACCGCATAACGAATTAGGCACCACGTTGGTGCCGTGCCTCCGCAACGTCACAAGCGTTTATCATTGCGAGCGATAGCAGAGTTTTATTTTTGAACTGTCATTGAACTTTATGTTTTTAAATGTAATTTGGAAAACTTAATAAAATTTGCTGAGATCAGAAGTTATTCGATAAATTATTTCGAGGTAATTTATTTTTTATATCATACGTAATTTTTGTATAATTTAAATTTTGAATAATTTAATTTTGTCACTGGCATAATGTAAATTAAATTAAATCAGATTCTTTTTTCAATTGCATATAAACAATTAATTATTTGCTTGTTGCTATCTTTTTAAAGAAATCAAGATAGCCTTCGAAAAATGCGGAACTTTTGTAGTATCCTTGCGAAAATACGTCGAAGTGAAATAAAAGGTTAGTATTGATTTTCCTTATCATGTTGATAAAAAAGCACGGAATACATATGTACATATGAACAGAATCGTGAGATATTGTTAGCATTGTTCTCCAACGTAGAATTTTTTCCGTCATTATGTAATTTATAATAATTAAAATACGTGTATGTATACACACAGAAAAATACTGTATTTAAATGTTAATTATTTGTTTCAAATATTTCAAAAGTTCATATATTCACAAATATATCATTACAAACATTAAATTATTATTATTCAAAATATATTTTGAATACTAATAATAAAATTTAATACTTCAATCAAAATTATCAAATTACAACAAATTCGATTTTTTTATTATATAAAATCGCTTCTTTGATAAAATTTTAGAATATTTTAAAAAGGAAAGATAAATTTTTATTTTGAGTGCATGATAATAAGTTTTCTTTGTTAAAATGTATGAGTAAGTATATTTTAAGACTATTATCAAGAAATATTCTTTGTTAAAGATAACCATTACTTAAAAGAAAAAGTAAATTAAGTAATAATTTTTTTAATAATAGAATGACATTTTTTTGTGTATAAGTTTTGTTTTAATATCAAAACTTTAGCTCATGTTTCTTTTCCCCTTTTATTTTTTCGAAATTATATCAGTTTACATAAAATCGTAATTTAATTCTTCTTTTTACGGGACCATTGCTTGACTCAATCCGATTATTTCAGTCTGGGTCAAGTTCGAGCTCATGCATTATTTTTCGAAGAACTCTCCGCTTCAAGTCGCGAGAATCGGGATCGATGGATGATAATAACATGAGTCATGTGCGATGAAGTAAAATGAAAATCGCACGCGAAAGTACTACCAGTTTATTTGCCGTATATCGCGGAGTGGGCGTTTTGGAATCGATGTAATGCAAACACAATACATCACGAAACGTAGATGCAGCGTTTCTAATTTTCCGTCATTTCTCTTCTACGAAGTAGAATCTCTCCTCGAACATTTTAGCGCAATTTGCATCCCGCTAAATTGCTCGCAAAGCCACCGACTCGCAAATATGTTTTTACATAAAACGATGCTGATTGGTGCAGGGGAAAACTTCTGATTGCAATTTGCAACTTGAAGAGAACAATTCAATTTTTTGTATGTTACGAATAACGTTGATCAACGCTAATTGTAATTAGTCTAATATGTGCTATTTATTTCGTAGCCATTATTAAGTTTTAGGAAAAATCAGAAATTTAAATCATGACGAGTTGATTAAATCGGAACCGCGTTTCTTAAAAGTTTTTTTTACAATTTTTTAATTATTTTATTTAATTTTATATTTATTACATCTTTCATTATACACAATAGAAACATCTAATTCTAATAGATATCTCTAATACGGTCAAAACAATCGGACATAAACATACAGAAAATTGTCTGTAATAATTTATATTACAAATCGATTTATATTATATGCAATTAGCTATCGTGTTTTGCGGATTCGATATGATAATCACAAAATATCATTTACAATCCAAATGTGTGCGGTTATTGATTTTCCAACGAATGATTAAATCCCATGATAAAATAATGGTAGGATATGCCAGACGCACACAGTATATACTGTTGTCGCAACATAATCATGTTACTTCAATATCTGGCTATTGACTCATAAGGCATAATCAGTTTTAAAAAGCGTTAATAAAACGCGACGAATTTGTCTAAATACTCGCTAATAAAAGGATAATTTCCTGTCTAATACAATTATAACATTCTTGATAAACAGTAGATAATAATAGATGAGTCATAAATGCTTTAAAATTTTGTGAAGGTGTTCCTCATAGATAAAAAGGAAGAACAAATATTCTTACGAATTAACATTAAGTCGCAAACGCTTCTCGTTATCGAAATAATGGACAAATACAGTAGTATCAAATAATGATTTTATTTAAATTTAAAAGTTTTAGATATTTTTTTGTTTATAAAAGATACTCAAAATGTCCATCATTTTCCACACATGCCTGAGCAAGAGAATCTTGCTTTGATAATTACATTTGTTCTTCCTTTTTATCCAGGAATATGAAATTTTAAGACATACTTATGACTCATCTGTTTAGTACATTAACAAATCAAAGGGTGAAGAGGTTTTTCGGGTTTGATGAGGAAAAAAACCATTTGATGAGGTAAATGGAAATTATATGTAAATAGAAATGAAAATAGCAGGATATACCGTTTAATTGCGCAGCGTTAATGAATTAGCAAATTGTAAAAAGGCAAGAACAATAACAATATAAATCATTGATCACTTACCAAGTGTACAGTAAGTAGGCAACAACACAACTGAAAGGAGTTGCGAGAAAGCACCGTTTATACCGGCTCGCCGACCAATGGAGGAAGATCAAAGTCGATGCTGCCCAATGGATAGTCGTTCACGGCGTCATTTCCCACCAAAGAACGCAGAGCTTGCGGAAATCGATAATTTCTAGAAGCGCGATGGCGGTGAATGGCGGTCGCGATCAGCCGGGTGATTTCTTCGCGAGGGTGAGTCTGCAACCCCTTTATGGGGACGTCGAGAGAATCAAGTTAGAAGAACGTTTGATAGCAAATTGGACTTTCTGTCAAGGAATAAGAAAAAAAAGATAAGAGAGAATACGAAATACATTAATTAAAAAAGATAAAAGAAAAAGGGGTAGTAAAAAATTTTCACTTACCCTGAACGTTAAATTATGCTCATAAAGTTCAATTAAACTAAGCGAATCATCCGTCTCGCGTATTATATTTCCAACTCATGCAGCAAAGTTAAATATATTTAATGACATTTCGCGACGTCAGCTGCTTGCATTTCAAAGGCTTTAAACAATACACTCATAGCGTATACTCGTAACGTTACGCAATAAAAACATTGCTAATTCTTATGTAATAGCATTATATTGATTTTGACAGAAATACATTTGACAAATAATACAAAAATACAGAACGTAAATAATTTTTAACTGTAATTATACTTTTGTCCTTATTAGCGGTTTTTAATGCTTTTTAAATATTCGTTTATCTTCTATGAGGCGTAAATTCACTTTATCTGTGCAAAGAGTAAAAAATATATCTATAAAGTAAATTAGTGTTATAGATATATTTGAAATACATATATTTCACTTATAATTTATCATTAGAGATAAATAATTAGTTAATTAAGTCTTTTACCAGCATTTATATGTTAGACCGGTATATTAAATATTTTTATGACAGCAACAAGTTGCATATTTTCATCACTTCATCCAATCCAGTTGATTGGAACAGTTGGAACGGCAATACGTAACACCGCTGTTTTCATACTTTGACCTTTCAATATCTCTTAATAATTTATTAATGTTATACCATCATTTCAAAAACTTTTATACGAGCTTATATCACTCAAATATAAAAATATTAAAGTGACTTTAATTTTATTACAGTGTAACATAATAATTTTTTATTGATTTTTTAAGCTTACACTTCAATATTCTGAATATTTTTTTTTACATCTAATAAATTGAAACAATTAACACACAATTACAAAAATAATTTTTGCTTTTTGAGTCTCAGAAAAAGTAAATTAAAAGGATAAGACATTAAAAACTTATTAAGCATTTATTGCTTTTTGATAAAATTATTTTACAATGATGGAATTACACAACGTTTTTAAATTTAAAGAAAATTGTCGTAGAAACGTCCTTCAAGGATAAGAGTAGAGACTTTATATAATCTCTCTTTGCTCAGTTGTTTATAAACAAGAGAGTTTAATTATTGGATTTACTGCAATAGCAGTGTTGTATTCATATTTGGTTCTTATATTTAAAAGCTTTAAGCACAGGATTAAGATGTCAATTACAGAGCCGCATATTAGCATCTTAAGATATAAATTAAGACATCAATCTTGAAATAAGAACGGACTATGAATACCGGTCATTATTAAAAAATTTATCATAATTAAGTTAATTCTTCCTCAGTTTGTTAAGTCATCCATATAATTATTTACATCTAAAGACCGATTTAAAAAAAAAGGGAAATCATAGAAGACAATTTCAATGAAAGCATTGTCAACATTCAGGAAACTATGATCTCATCATATTTGTAATATGTCCAAGTGTTCATTCATATGAATCTCGTCTGTCTTTGAGCTTTGGCCGCCTGTGCATTATTATTCGCTTTGATGTGCTTACTTATATTGAGGACACAAATGCCTTGCCACCCGAAGTTGTATCGGAGAAGGCATAAGGAATGAGAAAAAGGAATGAGAAGATAGGCATAAGGAATGAAAACGCATTTGTGTCTCCATGCGATACACACGAGGGCAGTTTAATAAGTCAGTGACTCCTTTTAATTTTTTTTTAAACTAAAATTTTATTAATTTTTCAAAAGTAGTCTTTTCAAAAAGTCACTGACTTATCAAACTGCCCCTGTATCTTATAAAAGTGAAGTAAATTGCAAAATACAACTCGCACGAGTCGTACGTGAATCTAGCAGATTATATCACAATAAATATCTCGTTGATCATGTCATCGCTGAGCGATTCAGGTGTCAGCGAATGGCGATAATTATCGTCACGCGGCCCTCATCATGTGTCTAGCCATCGCTATGTACGTCGCTACTGGAGCACTTAGTATAATTTGGCATGTCTTGTCGATAATCGGCGTGTTTCTGTTAACTTTACTGGGTAGAGCGATTTTGTTAGTCGGTCACACAGTAACAAGAGATCACACCTTGAGGAGACGTCGAGTTATTAGTGAACAACAAGAATCATACACCGATTCTGAAGACGATCGTGCTACCAGGAGTGAAACATCCCTGAAATCGAGGCACTCCTCTCAAATGATAAGATCTGCTAGCGCACAAACGAGTGAATCAACTCATGAAACTTCTATTTCCATCTGACACTCGTCAATTGGTATATTTCTTTAAGTATATTTCTTAATACTATGATCGGTATTCATAGTCCATTATTATTTCAAGACCATCTTAAATAATATCTTAAGATACTAATATGTGGTAAGACTGTACTTACGACAAAGAATCGACTTTGAATACCGTCCTGTGATGCTTGAATTTATAGTCAGCGTGCGCAAAATAAATTTTTCTGCTCGTCATCATTGTTCTACGGTATATTACTTTTTTTACAAACTTTTTTCAGATATTGATTATGCGAGGTGCTACACAAGAGAATAGCGCTGAAAATTGTACCTTCAAATATTCAGAAAAAAACATTTGTATCTGCAAAAATGTAACTGCTGATAGTTATGTAAATAAATTACTGTAAAAATAATTCCAAAATAATTACATAAAATTGTGAAAGTATTGTATATATACGATTATATTTGCATCAATTTCTGCGTGATATTTCTTTGTCTTTATCTGGCACTTAACAAATTGTCTGTCAAATGTGTTGACAGATTTATTTTTATAGATTTATGGAAGCAGCACCATTTGATTCACTCGGTTTTACGAGATTTTAATTTATAACGATTTTAAAATGAATTTTATATTTATTGATATCACCTTTGTGTAGTTATTCTTTAATCACAATAAACATAATTTTAACTTATCTTTAAAACAAAACTTTATTGGATACATTGATTAAAGATAAAAGCTTTATTTTTAATCGCTGTTCTTTAATGTATTTGGAAATTAATCACAAAAATATTAGCAATAGGAGCATAATAATTATATTCTTCAAACGTGTAAAATATAATATTAATTTCAATAACAAATATTTAATATTATAAGAAAGCTTATGTATATATGTACGATATTATAAAGTCAAATATGATATCGTAGGAAAGCTCATCTATTCTTTGTAAGACAGTATAAGTGGACGGAATATGTTAATACGTCATAAGAAATACTTACAATATATATATATATATATATATATATATGTATATATTTTTTTTATATATATATAATATATATATAAAGATATATATATATGTATACAACTACTTTAACAAATTCTTTGTGCGTACTAGTCTGTTATATACAACGGCAGTGTTCTTGTTTAAATTGAAGAATTACTTTGATCACTTTACTTGTATATAAATATAAATGTGTATATATATATATATAAAACGAAAAAAGTATATATATGCATTAAATATTCGATTGATAAAAAAGGTATATGTAAAAACCATTTTTTGAAATAATTTTATATAAAAAAGAGAAATACTGCAAAACGATTTTATCAAAATAAATTTAAGATAAAAAATTATATATGTATAGGAAGAATTTTGTTTCCTTTGTAAAAAAAAGAGAAATGATAATATTCCTCTTTTTTTTATAAAACATGATCACAAAAAACATACAAATACCTTTTTTATCTATTGTATACAGTTTTGTATGGTATTACGTATATATAATTATTTAATTAACAGGCATAGTTGACACTGCACTATGAGGCGTTGTAGGTCGAGAACCGGCAATAGAATGTGTCGTTGATGCATTTAGAGACTGCATTGTACCAATCTGAAATAATAACATGTTTTAAATTTAAATCTTAATGTTTATAACCATACGATTTCTGTAATATACGTTACGATTACGATATAATTAATTTAATAATATATCATACCCGCAAATGAGCCAGATCTTCTAATCTTGTTAGATCACATAATTCAAGATATAAAGAATAAACGATAAGCCAACCATATGCAGAAACGCAGAGAAATATTATCCATAGAAGACACATCATGATATTATATGCAAATATCATGTCATTTACAATGCTGAAGAATATAAAAGCAAAGAATCGGAAAATTGTGAAAACGGCAAAACTGTACAACCATGGTACCATTCTCTTTTCATGTTCTTTTCGCAGAGCTCTGATCAATATAAAAGAAGTCACAAAGATAACTATTCCACCCAACATCGAGAACAATGCAGACACAATCAGAGCATTTCGAACTGGAAAAAGAAACAAATAATATTCTATGTTTTGATCAATTTTTGAAATTTATATTTACAAAATTTTTTTTTAAATAAACAAATGGCCTTACTATGTTGATTGCCCACATAAACAAATTCATATGATATGATATAATATCCATAGTGTGTAGAGCCAGGCGCAGCTTGTGACAGACAGTAGATATCAAAAATAGCTGTACATATCGTGAAAAAGGCTAGGCACTGTAAGAATATTTATTCTATATTACTTAAATATATTACAAGAAAGCAGTTTCAAATACTGTTTTTGTTAAATGCATACCAATGAAAATACAGCGGTAAACATAGCACCTCTTTGAATGTCGAGTATGTAAGCATGCGTCACTATCGGTTTTTGATACCATGGAATCTTTACGCTGCGAGCAGACCTTGACGATCTGAGATTTGCACTACTGCGAGTAGTGGTTACATGGGAATATACAGATGGTGTTCCCATGCTGGGAGACTTCTTTCCATAATGCATCTTGACCCACTTGCAAATAAAATAAAACATGATCAACGTATCAAATGAAACAAAGAATTCAATAATACAGGATTTCATTTATTCAAACATGTTAGCAGATAATTCTGATAACCAAATTTGAATAACAGAGGTAGATATAGTTCTCTTTTCTATCACTATTTGTTAGTTCCGATAATATCTAGTAAATATCAATTAACAGAATTGTTACTTATTCATATAATATCTGTTTCTACCAATGTAGAAATAGGTATTATATGAATGTTAAATTAATCTTTAACTTGCTTTTTATCTCTTTCTAGTTCTAAGAATTAGAAAAGAATAAAATTAAACTAAGAAGTTAATACTTATATTGGTAGAAATGGACATAAATGTGGAGTATGATAGACGGAGTTCTACTGTATTCTATTTACTATAGTTTATTTATACTTACGATTTATAGAGATGTTAAATAGGTAATCAATTATGCAAGTTCCTTACAATAATGCGATTAACGATATGTATTTATGTATTGTTTCCTCTTCTGGAACTGAAAAATCACATAAACAGACAATAACAGCATAATAATTAACGCTGTGATTAGCATTTTGTTTTTTGCCAAAGACGTTCAATTTTTTGCATAAATTTATTACCAATAATTGAATCATAGCAGTAAATGCAAAAAACATACGCTGATAATAATAATATAAATTTAATAACAAATATATTATGACTCATAGTGTAATTTTTATCAAATTTGCGATTTTTGTGCTACAATATTAGAAACGCTAGTTATTTACACGCGCGTATTCGTATGAATGCACTCACTTATTGCGTTTGCATGCTTTAGAGCGTATGCAAAACGTTTTGTACTAATTTTTCGTGTAATGGACACGCCTTGTCAAATATTCGAAACGCTGTTTCAGTCGCTTGGGTCGCTTGTATGCTATTACGGTCATGGCTAAAATGTGTTAGATAGAGTGGAAGGTATCAAATGAACGTAATGAAAAGACAGGTGGAGTGGGTGGAGTGAAAGTCAAAGTATCTTTCTAGAATGAGTTTTGGAACGCACCAATATATATACGCATATGTTGTAAAAGTATGAACAATTATCATAACATAATTTAAGTGATTATAACAATATAATATGAGCGATTACGATAGTCATCGATGTATATCTTATAAATAAAACATTAATAGGATATCGTTTTGATTAACATTATTATTATTAGTTATTACCATTAATAAATCTATATCACAAATAAAATAAGGTATCTCAGATATTTTGATTTTCGATAAAGTTCCGATTAATTTAATTGGCAGTCTAAAATAAAATTTCGAATTATATAATTATATATACATTTTTTCTTTCTTCTCATATGTATTCAATAATAATTAAAAAATTAGTAATTCAATGAAGTTAAATAAAATAATACAGATATAATTACTTATAATAAGTTATAATTTCTTTAATCTTATCTAATTATTTAGGTATTATTTTATGACATAAACACCGATTAAATTAGCCGCTGTTTACGTTTAAATGCCTCTAGCTGCGTATTCTGTAGTCAGAGACATCTGTTACTTATGTCATTTTGAAAGTGTGAACATTTCCCACTAAAATCCAGTCAACAAACGCTATCCTTTGTTTACATGTGCTTGATTTCTATTACTGAATTAAAATGAAACGCGATAAATTGTTTTTCCGACGTATACTTCTACACTACTTTAATTTGAAAACAAGTGCAGCTGAAACTCGTCGATTGCTTGCGGAAACTTATGGTGAATCTGCTCCAATGGAAAATTACGTAGAGATTAGTTTCGACGATTCAAAAGTGACGATTGTGACATTTACAACAAAGAACGGCCAGATCAAATGGAAAAAGTTTGAAGATAAACAACTGCAAACTCTATTGAAAGAAAACTCTGCTCAAATACTCCAAGAATTGGCTCGAAGTCTAACCATTTCACGACATTTACGAGCCATATGGAAAAGATTCAGAAACTAGCGGCTTTCAATGCAACCCTAATAACTAAAACTAATAACTAAAAAAAAAACTAGTCAAAGTCCTCGCTGATAGAAATATACATCTTTCATAATGATCGAAATGCGCTATAATTGTTTATATTCTTAAAGAAACTGTCAGAACGCCGAAATGCCTCCATCTAGTTATTTGTTACGTTCGCGAGCCAATCACGTTGGATTTTGAAATTACGTACGCAGATGCTTTGTTTCTCTTTCGCGTGGGAGGGATTGAGAGGGAGCGAGAAGCAAGGACGCTGAACGCTCTCGCCGCTCTCGCCGCTCTCGGGTGCACTCGGCTGCGTCCATTTTCTGAACACCATGCAAAGCTCGAGCTCGGGGGGAAATGAATGCGACGAATACAAATAATGGAGAGTGTGCGTCTTTCGGTTGATTCGCCCGTAAAGTTGTGATCTCCGTATGTGGCATGCGTTGAGTGATGTTGCGAGTCGCCGAGTCGTGTGTTTTTCCGCTCGATGAAATGTTGTGCCTTACGTGTCTCTGACTTTTCGTATGTCCCGAGCCGAGACGGGATTTGTTGTCGCCTGCGAATGAAGACTGCAGGGAAAGACTCGCGTAGTCTCACAGAGTGAACGAGAAGTATCCGACGAGACGGGCTGGCCGGTATCCTGTCAATCCTGTGACGTTTCGTGAAATGTCAGTTGCCGCGGTGTCAAGACTGTGACACCTGTGTTGTGAGTACCACTGTGACTCGTCAGATTGAGGTTAGACACCCGCCGCGTTCCGAATGTAAACCTGTCTTTATCCCGCCTACGTTGAATGTCGAAGTCGAACTAAGCTAAGTCAAAAACCCACCACCACCGACTCCTGTCTCCGTGTTTGGAAGGCTCGCACAACTCGCAGACTGTTTGGGGAACGTAGTTGTATGTACAATTGTGGTGATACATCTCCCGGTGCTACGTCTATGCATTGATGTGTGTATATACCGTTTGTGTGTTATGTTCCTATCTCGGTGAATAGGGATTGTAGAATCATGTAAGTGCGCATCCACTTACGTAGCGACTAACTGTAGAAGTTGTAACTTAGTTTTTTGTGTACCGAGAAAGATTGAACGTAGAAAAAGAATGAACGTAGCAAAGGAATGCGTTTGTAACGTTATCGCTTCTAATGGTATGCGTTCCTTACAGGGCAGATCGAGATTATGATATGGGTTCTGCAACAGAAATGATGGTAAATGATTTTGATGACGAACGAACATTGGACGAGGAAGAAGCCTTAGAAGGTAGCGAGGATTCTCACAACGAGTTGTCCAACTTGCAAAAGGTATATCTCCGCTGTATCTGATATTAACACTTTGCACATTATATATTATACATTTGTCACTTTGTAACAAAGTTCTGATCCCGACTATTCTAGGATCAAGCCTGAGAAATGAAAAAATCGAGCCCATAAATAATTACAATTATGATAAGTTTCCGCAACACTTTGGACTCAAAGTGCGTTCTCGTAGTGAGATTCCATGTTTAGTCCATAAAGTACGCTCGATGTAATAATGATCTATTTTTGTCTCTTTGAGCAAGGAAGGTGATATGCCACTGAAAGATCTTCTTGCCATGTACGGATACGGTGATCCCTCGACGGAGAATTCCAACAGTTCCGATCACATGCTGCTACCATCTGGAAGTGGTAATCCCGAGACTCAGGAGCGTTACTCGGACAAAGGTGACAACGATGCAGACGACGACGATGATGATGACGAGGCTGATGCAACCAGTAATGAGCCAGACCTTAAACAATTCTATACAGAAATGTTGGTTAAGGGAAAGGATAAGACAGCGGCATTAGTGGGATCAACGACAAAAGGCAATAGCAGTATTAGTGCTGGCAGCAGGAAACGTAGAATCGATGACGATGAGGACGATGATGAAGATGCCGAAGCCGAAGATTGCTCGGGTATTCGAACCGGAAGCAGGAAGAAAAATAGAGCGTCGCCTACAACGGAAAGTGCTAATGCTGTTGAGTGCAGTGTTATAGTTAATTTAGGGGGAGCTAGTGCTACTGATAGCACTATCGAAGAAGGTAATGCCAGTGGCGCAATCGATGGCCCAGAAGATAGGATAGTCAGTGCGGGAATAGGCAGTGGCAGTTCGAGATTGTTACGGAGTGTTTCAAGGCCGCAGAGTGAAGAAGAAGAGGACGATTGTGACTACAGTCCAGACGAGGAGGAATGGAAGAAAACAATCATGGTTGGTACTGATTACCAAGCAGCGATACCAGAAGGTTTGTGTCGTTACGACGATGCGTTACCATATGAGAATGAAGATAAAATGTTATGGGATCCCAGCCATATATCCGAGGAAGATACAGAAGAGTTCCTAGAACGCGCGCAACTTCCAGCGGTAAAGGGCGGTTCATTGCCGGCTGGATCACATATTAGAGATGACGAGCAGGCTTTGTATCTCTTACTACAGTGTGGCTACAACCTTGAAGAAGCATTACGAAGACGTCGAATGAATGTACTTCCTCCTACGGATGCAGTGAGTCTTTGGTCAGAAGAGGAATGCCATAATTTTGAATCTGGATTGCGGACTTACGGAAAGGATTTTCATCTTATACAGAAAAATAAGGTATGCGGTATATATGTAGAATTAAACCTTAAATCTTACATTATTAAAGATTGAAGTGAACGTTAAGAATAGAATGGTTCCAATTTATTAATTAAAAATACTCTCTCTGAGGTTTAATTTTGCATTGCTAATATTATTATATCGCTTAATTTTTTTTCACAACCGTATAAAAAGCGTTACCATTGTACGGTACAACAAAAGTACTATTGTAGAAATTTTTTTCCAATGAAATTAAAATGTATAATTTTATATTACACTATAATTATATTATACAGTTAATTTAATACGTACAAGTTGTTGCTGTATTGTGATGACTCAAACTTGACAATAAACTTTATAGTGAATCATTACTTTCTTCAGGTGAGAACGAGATCGGTCGGAGAGTTAGTACAATTTTATTATTTGTGGAAGAAAACGGAGCGCCATGACATATTTACGTACAAAGCGCGATTAGAAAAGAAAAAATATGCTCTGCATCCCGGTATCACGTGAGTATTTTCTCTATCGCAATTTTAAACCTTTACATTAAAACACGAAAACTTTTTGTAATGGATATATTACTTACAATCTATTAAAATATTAAATCTAACACTCTAAAATAACATTACCCAATTAACACTTTACAATATAATTGCTTTCGTTAATACAATTACTGCAAACGTGAATGACAGAACCATTAAATCGCAAGCAGGGACTATATGGACCGATTCCTTGAGGAGCAAGAGGGAGTGCGAGATCGCAGTAGCTCACCAAACGTTCATTGTTTGCTCTACGGTGATACCAAGCGGCAAAGATCGAGTACCAGCGTGACCAACAACGACGAGTCCAAATCAACAGATGCTTGGGATGGAAACGTGATTGATCCATTGGCGGATGTTAATGGTCCAACACCACCGCCACCACCACCGCCTCCGCCACCACCGCCCTTAATAACGTCAGCAGTGACTACCATGTCCTCAATATGTAATTCCAGCGCTTTAACCACACCGACATATTGTTCACCATCGACTCGTCATCCAGACTGTCCTTCGTCTGACTCGGGTTGTGTAAATCCCCTAGCGTGGAGTGGTCTAACATCCCGAAGTCAACCTACCTCTTCAGTTATTACAACAATAACGATAAATACCACCACAGCCACTACGTCCACAGCAATGGTCACAAGTCTCGGCTCGACAAATACAGTTACCACTAGTTCTACCGTTCCTGCTGCTAGTATTGCCGCCACTGCTGTCCCGAATAATTACTATCATCAACGAGTAACATCATCCAGAAGCAATGATTCTCACGACACACCCTCGCCCGAGAACATTTTACCTCATCTGCCCCCTTAGCGTCTAATCCGACCTTCAGGTGTTCATCCTGAAAGGCGACGAATGTCCTTGCGCGGAGTGCCTAATTCGGCACTTGCACCATCGCTATTGTCGTAACGCATAATATTCGTTAATATCAAGGATTATATTTTTATACTGTATCGCGCGTAATATAATTATTAATCTTGGCGCAAGTGCGCGCTGTTGTATAGTGGTACGAAAGATGAAAGGACGCGCTTTTGCGTGAAAGATTAGAGCATATATTGTATGTAAGGTTAAAGATACAAATTGAAAATAAACGCGGCAAAACGAGCGAGGGTCATTGTAGCTTTCTCTATTTTTCTTCTATCCGTTTATGAACTTAGAGATATTCCATACAAAAAGGACGCATTTCAAATGAGACTTTGTTGGGAGACTGGAGCGCCAGTATTCGACAGAGAAGTGAAATAGTATTATGTACTGTGACTGTAAATTTTCATGGATAAATCATTGTATTGCATAGTTAATATGTAATTGATCATGATTCAATTTGTCGAAGACAAATTTGTCTTCGCGGATCGGCAATAAATTTGTAAAAAGTATCGTGCGGAACTTCACGGTATGATTTATTAGTTCGATAAAAAATAAAATCTGGTAAATGTTGAATGATAAAGTTAAACTGAAAGTTAATAGAAACATGGTCATTATTATTTTAATGTAAAGAATACGCATTAATAGCAATCCTAACAATTCGTTTCCCTCGTTAAGTAGTTGGCTGTGTATAAAATTATATAGTTTGTATTTTCACGTTTTCCTAGCAATCTATTTAAGAAACACGAAATATTTCTAATTTACTGGATACGCATTATATTATGTTTCATCATTTATAAATAGTGTTGATATAAAAAAAGTACAGGCTAAATTAGAAACGTTGAATATTATATTCTTTAGATTCCTGTTGGCCTCTTTACTCCTCATCGAATGTTCCTATATATTTATAATACACGATGTATGAAAAAAGTTAATATGTTTATTACGACGTTATCAATTAACACGTTTGCAAATATTTTTTTAATCTTTTACAAAATAACATACACGCTAAGTGCTCTATTATATTATACATGCTTAATTATGTCTTTACTTACAGTCATATAAAAAAAATGATAGCTTTTAATGTTTAAAAACGTAGCTCTTGATATTTATTTATAATATTTACTTATATTCATCATTCTAGTAGATTTAGTTTTCGAATTCTGAATTCTCACACATTATTTGAGAATGAGTTATATATGTATATCAAGAACTATGTTTGAAAAATACTGTTTATCGAAATTGTGCCGAATCCAACGACTCAACAACTGTCTTAAGTAATTTTCCCATTAATGGTAAGAATTGTACACTGCTGACATTCGTTTTGAAAACGCCAGTAGTGAGGACACTATCGTCAAGTCTTTTCTCTTGTGTTTCAGTTCCGTTCATCTCCATTGAAGAATTTTCGTGGTCGGGCGAGCACACTGGTGCTTTGTCAATAGTACTGTTCTTTTGAAGTCTCGCTGGTAAATTTGTTTGCGTCGGATCACTTGTATCTTGAATCGTTCTGGAACTTCTTGTATCCGCATCTATGAGGGAACCCTTTACTTGCCAGATATCGGGAGTACCGCGGTGTTCGAGAAAATCGAAGAAAACTCCTAGTTCAGTAGCGGTCTCCCGTGCTATGAGCTGACGATCTCGCAAAGCGAGCCTGGGGCTTTTTACTCCTTCCAGAGCCTGTGACAATATCAGGATAAGATTGATTTCCAACGCTAATCGTGTATTATTCTCATCCATGGACTCAAACCATGGATCACTAAATCTGTGATTTCTTGCTACGATTGGGCTACCGTTACCCGGAGCGCCAGCAGCTCCACTGCTACTCTTCGTGACGTGTCTACCAGTTGCCAAAGCAGTTGCTCTTGAAAGAATAGTGTTTTCGCATATTAATGGGTCATACGGTCGACGCACGAGTCTAGGACTACTAAGTAATGGCACTGTGACATCTAGACCACTGACGTATCCTAGGAATTCTCTGCCAATGTTAGACGTTCTGGAAGTTGAACCAGAGGCCGCGTGAATTATTCGTCGTAAATCCTTACTCGTATGCATGCGACGAAGATTTTCTGGTGCGGCACGTTCCCATTCTTTCTTTGCAGAATCTGTTTTGTCTTCGCGTCCAGGCTGTGACGTTGAAGATGCGGGTAATGAAGCAGCAACGGGCTGCGAACGAGAGTGAAGAGCCTGGGTAAACAGCTGTGTCGAACTAATTATTGTACCATAAGTAAGCCGCGGGCCGGAGCTCATGCTCATTTGCGGAGGCCCAAAGTTCATCTCGGCCATTGGCGTGTACCAGTAATCCTGAGTATATATCGTATCCACCAGAGTGTTCAACTTGGGTGAGAAGTGGACGAAGCTTAACGCGCAGGTTGTATTTATAACAATCAGTTTGTTCACCAACAGTTTCAGTTCACCACTGGGTAACCGACTATCGCAAGACTCGAGCTCTTCGGCACTCTCCACGCTGATACCGTCAATGATGAATTTAAGTATCCGCGGTCTCAGCAGCAGGTTCACCGTACTATCGTATGCCAGATACATACATTTAATAAGAGTTTCGCGAACACTTGGTTGAATTGCATTCCAAATGTATATTTGCGTGGCAGTAGCATGTATAAGAGCGACCAGTGATTGAATTAGATCGGCGGCTAGCAGATCGGCAGTGTGTCTCAATAATGTAGATACCACCATTAATTGGTGTTCGTGAGAATTTAAGAAAACAACCACATGATTAACAAACATCATGTGCGTTTCGCTGCTGACCAGGCCTATCAGAAATTCCAAGCCCAGTGTGTACAATGGCCACCAATCCTGGCAACGCCATTGACCATTTACCGAGTCATTATACAACGAGTCGAGCATACTATTGGAGATGTCTGTTGGTGGAATCAAGCTCAGCCAGAGTTTCGCGATGTCATTATCGTTGATAGGATATGGACAATATGGTGAACGCGATATAACGCCTAACAAACTCAGAGCCGCTGTACTAAACTTCAGATAAGGATATTTCTGAAGAGTATAACCGACGCATACCATCAATTCAGGTATCATCTGACGAAGTTGCACACAACTAGCTCTTAGACGATGCTTGAAATTTGCATTCCGTTCAACATATGATCGTAACAATTGCGTCACCATGCTGATAGCTAACGTCGCCGGTAGACTCTCTCGTATACCACGGAGTGTCTCCACGCTGTGACAATCAGCCTTCTTCTGTGTATCTTTCTCATCAGTTTTAAGAGTGACAGAAAATTGTTGTTTTCGATGTTCCAATTGAAGGGCAGCTTTCTTCAATTCCTCTAATTCATAAATAGCGATCGTGCAAGAGTGCGCTAAAAGATATTCCAGACTTGCCGAATCTTCGGCTAAAGTACTTTTGACCAGTTGCACGCAACCAAGAAGTAACGATATCATTGTCTGCCGTAGGGCCTTTCCAAAACCGCGATAAGTTTGCGCTATCTCTTGCGTCAGCTGCGATAGTCTGGTTTTAAAAATTCTCGAGTCACCAACGCACATCTGTTTCCAAGAGGTAATACATCTCAGAGATAAAGAAGCCAATAACATCGGAATCTTGCCACTACTGGAATCATTAGGTTCCTTCACTCGCTCCAATAGAGAATCCAAGGCCAACTGAGTTAGGAGATGTGCCTGTGTTACATTAATCGGATAATTTTTCGCCGTTCGATCGTCGGTGAGCATAACGATAAAGTGATACCAAGACTCTAAATTAATTTCGTACAATGGTTCTATTAGTCTGTCTTGCTTTGTATGCTGTTCTTTCTCGTTTTCATTGTTTGGAGGAACATCGAGAACATACATAGCTAATTTTTTCCAATGATCCTTAGATTTATCCAACAGTTCTTTTAAACTTTTTGAAAAATTATTCTCTAATAATGGGCTTTTGTACAATTCCAATGTAATTACATCTAACAACTGAGAATAGCCCTTCGCACCCGCCACTAAAGTTTTAAAAAGCGGCGCGAATAGATGGCTCCAGAATTTCTCTCGCTTCCGAAAGAAATTGACAAGGATTTCATTTCTATGATACCACATGGCGCGCAATACTGTCATTGTGCTGTCGTACAATTTATCACACACGATATCGTCTTCCTTATACATTCGTTCTAAATATGAATCCAAAAATTGACTACAACCCTCAGTAAGAAATTCGTCGGCTGGACGTGGGAAGATTCTTTTGCGTTCTGCTTGATGCATAATGTTAAAAAGAGCTTCCGTCAAGCCAGGTTGTTTCTCCAGACATACGGCAACCAATTCTAAAATAGCGACTTTGACTTCAATCGCGCATGTTGGTAAAGTTAATCGAAACGCGAAGGTTTCTCTTATAGATGTTCCGTCCATTCCCATGCAAACGAGCAAAGACATGGAAAATTCCTCCGCAAATTTCTTCAGTAATCTTACAGCCATTTTCTGCAATGAAGGACTAAACCAAACATACAGATAATTAACAATTGTTGGTACTATAAGAAGTCCGTTAGGTACTCTCGGAGAGGAGTACAAAGCAATTTCGAGAGGCGATCTGTCACCAAGTTCTAGACCCAGAGATTTTCTGAACATTAATAATCGATTGACTATCGACAGAGCTAGTTCTACACTTTTGATAGTCTTGAATCCTTTTCCATTGATCCAATTTGTCTCTGAAATCATTTTATTGTGCAACGTGCGCTCGCCTGTTCGAAGTAATTTCAGCAGTGCGTGACGCGGCTCTAAATAAAGCAAACTGTATACTACAACAAGCTGTAATTCGTTGCGAATATCATCTTTAGGTAAAGTTGAATCCAGAGCTCGATGAATACAAAACATACTCTTCAGCCATAAATCGATTCTTTCTGCGTTTGATTCAAAATACCACGAGTCCAGCTTGGGCAATACAGCTTGCAGCAGAAATACCATGCCCGGTATTTCAATAGTGTACATGGCCTCTTTACTGTGCTTCGCGATTAGATAATTGTACAATGTGTCTAGGAACGCGCACAGAATAGGATACGTATGTTCGATGGTTTCTATTCCTGATAGCCACGACGCGATGAGACCACCATCGAAGGAAATCGCTTCCGCAAAGTATAACGGTTTTTGATTCCAATTGTTAAATTTTGGATAAACACCGGATCGTGTTCGCGAGAGAATGTCTTCGGGATACCTCAAAACCAATTTTGATGAAATGCTGATGCATACAGCAACGATTTTATACAGGTTCGTTGGCAGTGCTGGATATGAGAATCGATTAATAATTTCAAAACTTAGTTCTGTAGGAGTAACCATGCTTGATGGTATCTCAATATCTTTAGCCAATAATGCTTCCAACAATTTTAGGCCTAGACGAACATTTTCTGGTAAATTATCACCATTCACTGTGATATTTGTAATTCCACGACTTGCTTGAGAAAATAACTGTTCCATTTTATGATGCAAAGCGTTCCAATAATTCGCCTTTGTATGAAACAATACTACTTCTTTCTCATTAGATAACACATTAATTTTCTCGCGCACACAATTGCTAGCTATAGTAAATGAGTTCTCTTGAATTATACAATCCGCTTTATATGGCTGCAATGGTTTACTATAATCTCTTTGGCGAGAAACCTCTATTTTCAGAGATTGTAGATTATTCAACTCCGACGCAATCTAAATAAAGAATAATTGATTTCATATGAGACATTAAATATTTGATGAAACAAATTCAATATGTATAATTATATGTTACCTTTTTGGCACTCGTAATTGTTGTGGATGCCAGACCAATAGCTATCTTGGTTAACGGTTCGAATTTGTACGGATATAGTTCTTTGGCAACTTTATAAATCGACCATAAACCGTCATCTTGTTCAGCCCAGAATCTAGTTGAGCATTCTGGAAACTTGACTACGGCAGCCAGGGCATCGAAAATACCATTTAAAGCACTTAACCGATCTTCGTCCATAAAGACGCACATCAAGGATAAAAGATTGTAAACGCTGCTTCGTACGACTTCAGCATAATGAGTCTCTTCTTGAAACATTTCACAGTTTATCAAATCTCGCAGATACTCAAATACGTCAAGTTGTATGGCTTTGATGCCAAACGGTCTGAAACGAATTAATGTGTCTATATTGTCCGGATCAATCGCATAATTTGCTAGCATCCACGATAAGAGTAACGGTCCATCTTGTGGTGAACTTTCACGAACACATTTATGTTCAAAAATGTCTTGCATATTACTTCTGACATCATTTATCCAGTCATCCATACCAGTACTAAAAGACACAAAAATAAAATAAAACTCATATACATATAATATTATCACAATAAAAATTTTAATTATACAAAGTAACTATATGACAATAACTTACTGTTTGTCTACATCCAATGTTACAAGTAATAGTGCTATTTGACTGTACTGTATCTCTTCAATCTTCTTAGTGATAGCTTCTTTATCTTCATGACTTTTTGTACTGACTAATCGTCTAGGTTCTCCCTAAAAAATGTTTATTATTTAAGCAAAATTTCTAATGTTCTAAAAATATGAAAAATTTAAATACAAATCTCTTACCCCAATGCTACCATAAAACTTGGCAAATTCGTAACTAGGAATATGTACATCATGTACAATCACAGTCAATATATGAAGTAACTCACGCATTTCAATTAAAGTACTATTATATAATTGATGTAAATGATTTTCTGTACAGAATTGCGACCGTGTAGGAGAATTCACAAACTTCAATGCTTCTATTTGTTTTCGTATAGATTCAAGCAGATTTCCTATTAGAATCTCGTTGAGAAACTTTCCAAATTCTTTGTGATGAGGATGCCTTTTGTTATCTTTATATTCAATCATAAGTTTAAGGCATTTTATCAAAGTCACTCTTTCCGAATAATAAAAATTCCAAATATCATCGATTAGTGCTCTTATAGAAGTAAGATCCGAGAGCTGCGATGCAAAGGTCTCTGCGCAATTTCTATATTCGTACGACACGAAATTGCATACCAGATCCCAGGTAATTGTGGCATCCAAGTTCTTGAATAAATTAAAAATATGATATAGGTATTAAAATTAAGTTGTGATAAATATAAAATCTATAAAACTGTTTGTTATGCAAATATAAAACAATATACTTACAAGGAGTGGAGCAAGTTTATTAATCAAATCATACATTTGCTGTAGAGGGGGTGGATCTCTTTTCGAAATGCTTTGCAATGATGCATCTGTATACGGCTTAAAAAACTGAAGCCCTTCTTTGAGTAAAACAGTGGCATTTTTTATTTCTTCTTCAACAGTTTCTTTAGCACAACAGCATGTTGTACCAGATATGATAGACCATAAATCTTTGCTACAACTTTCCGTAAATAATTATTATTTAATTATTTTTTTTATATCGTGTTCTGATATAAACAGACCGTTTATGAATCATTGTAAAAGAAAAATGATATTAGCAAAATAATATTGATAAAATTAACATTTTTGTTTCTTTCAAAATATTCAAGATATTTTCCAAAATCATACAAGACAAAAATATATTTATACTTACGGCAAATTGCCCATTGGAGCTACTTCCATGTTGAAAATATTATCACCGTATTTTTTCAAAATTCTGTCAAAATTTGCAGTTTTTGTACAAGTAAATAAATAAATCACGTGTGGTCGTAAGAAAATATTTTCTATTTTACAATCCTAATGGCTTTTAACTTATATATAAATTAATAGCAGTACTATACTACATAACCTTAAATCTGACGTTGGCGCCTTGGCGGGCGATAATGAATAAAGGAAGTAGAGAGCAGCAAGTGTTGTTAACGGTGTCGTTTTATTTCGCACATGCGCGTTGGAAAGAAAGTACCGTAATTGAAGAATTGATCTTATCAACATAAGATGTTTTAAAAAGATGTTTTATGTCTGGAGATCATATTTATTCTTTAATAATAGGTACCTCATCGGTATTATTAAAGAACGCAGTCTAACAAATAAGTTTTATAATCGACCATTAAAAATCGATCTTCAGAGCATTTTGAATCAGAATAAAATGATGCTACACTTTGCTCAGAGATGTCGCTATCGAACTGAACTAGTTCCGAACTCGCGCGTTACAAGTTCTTCTGCAATTTGAATTCAGTCCTTCGCGTCGCGTAACAACTGAAGATTGTGAAATCGTAATCGTAATTGATCGTAATCGACAGCCGACAAATTGCGGTTGTTTAACACGAGGCAAGTCTAGTCATAACAGCAATTATATTCGTAATCATTTACTCTTTTAATGAATTCCGGTACTCACGACGAGCAAGTATAATCGATATGAATATTTTTCTTTCGAGAGCGTTTCACATTTTAATGTCGCCAAGTTGTCTCGAAGTAACGAAACAAAAAGTATGACCGTCTGCGAATCCTGCCGACGAAATGGTTAAAATTACGATCTTAAAGTATGAATTATCCCGTAGAATAATGATGAGCAATATGGAAATTATGATTGATTAATTATGCATGACGAATAAAAATCGGAGTATAAGTCGAATGTAAGGAAAGAGTGACAGAAGCGTAAATGAAGCTTTTAGGAGGCGAAAATTCGTACAACGAAACGTAAAGGAGGTGTTTACATTTTTTTTTACGTTTTGTTGTCTCAATTTTCGCTTCCTAAAAGCTTCATGTACGCTTTTGTCATTCTTTCTTTTCGTTCCACTTACATTCCGATTTTTATTTTCAGGATATTAGCGTTATTTAAATAAACGAATTGTATGCATTCAATATACAGGGTGTCCCAGACTTCACGTTAATAGTAGATTCCTGAATCATTTCAAGACGAAAATCCTAATACCAAAATATCGAGGCTATATATATTACTCAAGCAGAACAACAAGTCACGATAACATCAAAGTAACATTAAAATGAATCGGAAATAATTGAAAAATGACTTAGTAATCATTTTGGAGTCATTTTGACATCACTTTAATATCATAATGACTTCCTAGTCAGAAATGATAATGAAATGACGTCGATTCGACGTCGATTTGATGCTTTCGACGTTGAATCGACATCGATTCGATGTCGATTCCATTATCATTTCTGACTGGGTTGTTGTTCTGGTTGGGTAGTTTTGAACGTGGCGTAGCAGACAGCGCACTGGTCTGCTATGGGTGTGTTTCGATATTCATTGCCAATGCTACAAATCTGTAGTGCACATAACGTATACCGTATAATTTCAGCACTGGCAGTGAATATCGGAACGCACACTGAGAAAAATGTCTGGTATTTTGTAACTATAATTACATATTACTATAATTATGATTATTACTGCTATAATAATAATAACAATAACTATGTATATAGTTCTAGCAACAAATGTATATAGTTGGCAACCTAAAATGATTATAATTATCGTCATTTTAGGTTGCCAACTATATACATTTATTGCTAGACTATATACATAGTTACTGTTATTATTATTATTGTAGCAGTAATAATCATAATTATAGTAATATATAATTATAGTTACAAATACAAAACATTTTTCTCTCTGTGCACCTTATATCAGATCCCTGATAGCAAGCTACGTCATTTTGTCGTCATTTTGATGTCAAAATGACGTCTTTTGACATCAGCTTGTTACCAGAAATCCCGGGTTTGATTCTCGGCAGAATCGAAAATCTTCGTACGCTCGTAGCTTCTCTTGGAAGGCAATGGCAAATCATCGAGTAGTAGTATACTTGCTTTGGAAACCTCTCTATCAATTTGTTGTTCGGAATCGACGTATTAAACTGTATAGGTTCCATATGACTGTGTACAATCAGCATGTGTACCACAGGCATATGACAGAGTCATCATGCCACGAGCGATAGAACTAAGAAATAGTAGTTTTAAATGAGAAAGGTTAAAGTTAGCCAATTGAACTGTCGGAAACTCGCGCATTTAGGCATGGTACTTATTGTGAAGTAGTAATAATGTGTTTAGAAAAATAGAAGAGAATAGAGGCCTGTTCTTTTTTTAGCTGAACTTCTTGCAACTTCTTTATCTTTTCTCTTTTTCTTTCCAACGTGGAGAGAAAAGGAAGAAAGATGAACCGTGCAAGAAGTTCAGCTAAACACAGAACAGGCTTCTATTCTCTTCTATTTTTCTAGGTCTAAAGCCCGATGTCCACGATGCTAGAAATCGGTCCGAGATCTCGGACAGAGAAAGAATTAACAAATCGCATTTGAACAATTTGATCACCATTGCGATTGGTCAATTCTTTCTTCATCCGAGATCTCGGATCGATTTTTAGCATCGTGGATACAAGGCTTAATGATGTTTAAAAATATTTTCACTGTCGTGCAATAACGTGCCATGTCTGAGCATACGAATTTCGGACAGTTTAATTGTCTAATTTTAGATTCTTTCCATTTAAAAACTATAGCCTCGACATTTTGATATTAGGATTTTGAAATGATTTCAGGAATTTGCTATTAACGGGTGTCAGGCGAAGTCTAGGATCATAGTATAAAAATATAAGGTATTCCATTACGCATAATGGCGGGAGATTAAATCAAAATCACTAATCAAATGTTTGCCCCAAAGTTAATGGACATGATAGCAATCAAGTTCCTTTTTACAATTTGGGGCAACGTTTTGATTGGTCAAAGAGCAGCCGCCATGTTCAAGATGACTGCGCATCCTTGGGAATACCTTATATTCTTATATTATATCTACATATATAAGATACCCTGTTTGCGCGTGTGTTATATATCGCTTTCGAGCGAAGAGTTTTAGCGACTCGAAGAATATATTATATTATAGGAAGAAAGTGTTCGGAGATAAGAACAGAGATTTTTTTGACGGATATTACGGGCGAATTAGCCTTTATCTTGATAGAACGCTTTTTCTCTCGCGGCGTACTCCTTCCGTCATTAATAATCCTTCAAGATACGCGGGAATGAAATCCGTTGAGGAAGAAACACGCTGTATATATCATTTCAGGCAACACGATACTTCATGAGAACGATTATTCTTACCTGCTTGAGAATTCCGTTTTGCATTACTTCGTGGAATAATATATTCGAGTGACTGAACGTCGACATATTTTTTTTACAAATACGTTGCATTTTGTATTACTTAAAGGATAGGAACAAATCTATAGTACAATCAGACGGGGTGATTTCTTGTACAAAAATAAGTCGAAAGTACAGAATAAACTTTTTCCATTCGAGGCTTTGTTTACAAGAAAGTCAAGTTTGAAAATCGCGTGCACTCTCGTAATAAAGATACGATTTGTGAAAAGGCTGTGGGTGCTTTCCAGCGAGAAACACAGATGACACGGTATAACATAGTGAATCATTACATTCTTGTTGTTTGCCAATGTTAAACAAAGATGAAATATTCACTGTGTTACAGTTTGGCTTTTGCTGGAAAGCACCAACTGTAAATTTTATCATGTTACATAACGTCTACACGAGTAGCGGAATTAAAGATGTGACAGAGTAGTTAAAATTTATTTGTAGTTCTAAGATTATCATTAACATCAGATTATTAATATTGTTATAAAATTGTTTATTAGCATCAAAAATTATTAAATTATTGATCAATTAAATACGTGATATTACTATTCTGTTTCATGATTGTGTTTCGAGACCGAAAAAAATTTCGGCGCGCGCAGTTTGCTGAATCAAATGTGTATATAAATTCACAAAGAAATATTTAATCTCTGTTTCGACAGAAAAAAAAAAAGTTCTTTTATTTAATTAAAATTCATTACTTTTATTAAGAGAGATTTGACAAAATTTTGGACGAAAAAAGTTTTTTCTGCACTTTCGACTAATTTTTGTACAAACAATCATCCCCCCGTCTGGTTGTACTACATTAAGTTTATTCCCACCCTGTGTAATATTAAATATTACATTACGTGATACGCATATAAAAAAAAAACTTTTTTTAGAATATCAGCTTAAAATACACTATCAAAGGGACAAAATCATTGATATTTTTACGCTTTCGAAATGAGGTCAAATTACAAGAAAATTGCTTCTTTTTCGTAATTTGCTAGTAAGATTAATAGTCGTAGAGCCGTCCCACTTCTTGGCATTATATTTTAACGATAAACACTCCGGCCATCTTGAAATTAGTTTTCCCTCAGCTGGAGATTTAACGATCCCGGATATTAGATTCAGGAAGGTAATGAAACTCGCACGGCAACGTCAATTAAATAGCGATTGATCATACCACTTGATATCGCTAATTAACGGTCACAATTTCGTTTCGCTTCGCGTACACGATACGTTATTTATCTCTGCACAGTTATTTTGAAGAAGAAAGGTTTCGATGATCAATAGCTGCTTCATCCAGCGGGCATTAAGGAGGGAGTTACGGTGCATAACACATGCCAAAGAAAAATCGCTCGCGAGAACGCCAGGTGAAGAGGGCGAACGTTACTGCCACCGAGCTCGGTCGTCGACATTTATCACACTTAGGACCCGTGACTCGGTTAGAAGAACGTTGACGGCCGGTCTCGTCCGCGAAATGTCGCGGGATATATACTAGACGGCACGTAAGCCGCGAAAACGCTGCAAGCGAGAATGAACGTCATATTTTGCTTCTTCCTAGCAACAATCGCTGATTTATAATGCTCACGTAATAGCTGCTAACAATATATGATATCACTTTTATTGTTACATATTATTCTTATTATCATTATTTACGTTTTGTTCTCGACTTCGCTGTAATAATATAAATATATGTTCAAATATAAATATTTTTATTTTCAGTTTTATGTTTGATATCGTACATACAGATCCCAATTTGTAATCCGTGCATGTTGAGCAAATTATTATAACGGATTGGAATATAAAAAAACAGTAACAATTTGCAGTTACAGTTAACTTTGATGCTGTATTATTTGAATTGTTATCGCATATGTGATTCTTGACAATGGTAGTACAAACTACACGCAGCGTTAAAAAAAAAAAAGATTAATATTTACATAAAACAGTTGTGTTGATTTCGCGATTGTTATTAGTTATGACGCTATTGTTGCACTGTTACGAGTTAATACAGAGACGATATCGGTACGGGGATGGTGTAGCGTAACGGTGGATAAATCCCCGCGCAGCGTTGCGTTAATTAACTCTTTACAACGCCGCCAATTAAAAATCATAAACTGGATACACGCGAATTGGCGAACGGGGAGAGTTCACCTGCGGGTAAGAGGCGGCAGTGGTCGCGTGTCAGGGCGCCGACGCGGATCGTGCGTCGCGGCGCCGGGCGCCACTTTGGAGACGCTGTTCGTCGCTGCGACCAGTGCACGTTCGTCTTGAATGCGGAGCGCTTCGTATTCCCATTCGCAGCTTTCCTTGCCGAGTGAAAGCTCTCTTCTTCTCTTTTATCGGGCGACACACCGTGCGTGCACGATGTCGACACGACGTGCGTGACGAGGGGAGAAGCGAGGCAGAAGAAGACCGCGTCGCGATTATTATTATTATGCGAGCCGTCGAAGCAAAAGTTTTCGCAGATCGATCGAACGGCCCTTTTGCTCCCCGATGCCGGCGATAATTTTTATCCTTTTTCCCTTCCCTTGACATCGCTCATGTAAATTTCACGTCGACGCGCCCCGATTGTCCCGATCGTGTGCTATCTTTAATAACGTTTAGCGCCCGTCTTATTGAACGCAAATTCGCTCCAACGAACGATTCGTCAGGCGAACGACAGTATGCTGATTATACAAGCGTTCGATCTGTAGCGCAGTTCTGTAACAGGTGATACACTGTTTCTTTATAAGTGCAGTAACTTGTTCGCAGCTCGTGTTTATCGTGTCAGCGAACGAGCTTGCTTCATTCGTGACGAATGAAAGGATATCACTCTCACGATTCGGTTTTCGAAAGTGTTCGAAGAAATGTCTAATGGGACGACAAATTTCTTTGGACGTAGCATTGTGAATTCTCCATTGTATTCCTCGTACACTTGTTGCTAATCCACTTTCTCGAATCATTAATTGAAAAATTTTCTAGTGTCTTTGCGTGACACGTTACATTCATTCGGCAAATAATTCTGAATTTTAATCGTATTGGGACTTAATTTTACGTCTCGACGTAAGCGAGAGGCTTACGTTTCCTTTCCGCATTTTAGGCCAAGTGTGTCAATATTTTCACGCTTTTGTCATGGCGATGTCCACATTGCGGTTGTATATGGCAATGCGGATGTCCGGTGCACCTCCGAGCTAGGATGCATGTGCCCGTGTAATTTGGTACGCCGCAAGTTTGGTTGTCGGTGCTCGACAACCTTTTGATGGGTCTCGCTTCATAGTGCGCTTCCACGGTGTGCAATCCGGATAAACTATTCTCTGTTCAGGATTGGTACACACAGTTTACTACTACAGTATGCAGTCCTTGAGCGAACTATTCTCTGTTCAGCAATTGGTATAGATCGAGTAGTTACCGCGATTTTCATCGTCAAAAGTAATCTAGTGCAGTTGTTTCTTCTGAAGTAATAAGAGTAATCTTATCGCTTGTATTAAAGTTGCGTAGTGAAAAATATATGCCCGAAAATTTGCCCGAATGTATTTTCTATTAAATATTAAATGCTATTCTAATTGAAAATGATTCTTTATTAATATATATGCATTTGTTTCCATAACAAATTGCATATTCATTATAAGATTTGGCAAAGTTCTTGTAAACTGTAAGAAGAAAAAAGATCTCTGGGAAAAATATCCGATTTTAGCATTTAGAAATTTTATCCAGGTTTTAATAATCTATGGCTTCAGTCATTTTATCAGAACGTGTGCGTGTGTGTGCGTTCGAATATTTCATTTTCCCTCCGAATCGATTTTCAAATAACGTATTACACAATATATGCTTACTTTCGACAGATAATATGTAATTCCAAATAAATTTTCTTCGTCTAATGACATTATTAAGCAATTTATTACAAAATTCCCGTGCGTTTTTCTTGTTTTATTATTTTTTGTTTTATTATTTCTCTCTCGTTTATAATTAATCTTCCTAGAATCCTGAATCCTTATCATTAACGGAGATTTTTGGCGAAATATATATTTTCGATATTATCGCAATATCATGTTACCCTTTATCTGTGTGGACGTCATTTTGTTCGATAAAATTAGTGAACACGATATTTCAGCAAATTGTGAGCAGTAAAATGTAGAGGCACATTTTTCTTTACGTTCTCCGGACATTATTCAGTAACACAGGCATTAACATCTCTTGTGACTACCCTTCTCTCTTAATGAACAATTTCATCATATATATATCGAGAGAGAAATAAAAAGAAAGAAAGCTCGTTATCGTGCGTGTGTGACAAATCGAAGATCGAACGGGTCGTGGCGTGAAACGTTTCGAGATGAACTGAGCACAATGGACATTCTCGTGTTCGTTTCGTAATTGGTGTCGAAGAGATACAAGATAGGAGAATAGAGAGGACACCAGGATAATCGTCGACGGGGAGGCCGTCGAGAGGGACGAGAGCAAAATGAGGGCCCCGTTGCTCCTCTTAGGCGGCATTGTTGTATTGTCGCTCGCGGTGGCGAGAGCTCTTTCGTGTGTGTGCTCACCGCTGGAGTGCGACGTTCTCACCGACGAGGACTGTCCCGGAGGCCTCACCTGGGACCCCTGCAGGTAGGCGACGTTTACCCTCACCGCCTGGAGAGATCTCCAAAGAGAAGCTCCGGCTCGATACTGAAATACCAACGAGTTCCTTTGGAATGTGACTTGCGCGCTTTCTATCCTCTTAGTTAGGAAGACTTTTCTCCCAGGATGTCAGCGGGTTTATTATTTTTAATCGATTTTTTTCTATCTCGATCGTATTATATAGAACACTGGAACAGTTCAATTATTCGCGATATGAGACAAAGCGATAAGTGTAAATTTGTGTCATACCATATAAAAGGTATTTTAATAAACTTCGATAATCGAAAAGGAGAAGGAAAATATGTCGAATTTTGTTGTATAAGTGCATCGTACTTTTGGCACATCATGGACGATATTCACATACTAATTGCCATTACGTCTTCTCTACTGCAAAGATGCCATACTGCGCAAAAATATAATTTTCAATTTGAAACTCTATACAGTCGGAACTCTTTGTGTTCCGTTGTAACAATTGTGTTCTACTACGCGTTGTAATTAGTTCCGAGTACAGCGAGCAATTAAAACGCGTGCTACAATAAGGCCCCGCTACCTGCGTTTTTTTTTCTCCAGGCAACGAGAAAATGCCGTTCTTTGTTGTTTATCCACCTTTATCTCCCCTCGTGCGCGAATTGCATTTTCGCGTTAGCGACTCATTTGTGGAGAACAGCGAGGGTAGTGTTACCTATATAAAGATAAATCGCGCGCACGTTGAGAAGGCATGCATGCACTAAGGATGGCGAAGCCTCGAAATGTTATACGATAGCGTTTATCATCGATGTGTTCGATATCCATGCGACCGACACGCGAGAACCATGCCCTTGGGTCTATTTTCACCCACCCACGCACACAAACGTGCGGGCATTATTACGCCATTATACATATTCACTCTATATATTATACATCGTATACAGAGTGTCTGATAATTATTGACACAACGCTTGTGGGTAGGTAGAGCGGACTAACCTGAGTCGAGAAATCCTGTACCATTCTGCAATTTTCGCAATGATATGACAAGATATTAATTACGTTAAAAATCGTTGAATAAGCACGTATTCGCCAATTGCAAATGAAAATTGCAAAATATTATAAGATTTTCGACTCAGTTTAATCCGCTCTATTCACACGAACGTTGTGTCAATATTTATTAGACACCTTGTATAGTCCAATGAAGGTGGGGTATGCACCTAAGTTTAGGTATGCACTTGTGTTTTATGGCCCGTACAAACAACCTGATGCAGAACAGGTTCGCGCTAGTAAATGGAGAGCATTACGAATAATATATAATAAAGTTAATAAGTATACCTACTACGAAAGAGAGAGAGAGAGAGAGAGAGAGAGAGAGATTTGAAAAATTTTATAATTTGAAGAAATAACATTATACTATTATATAATTATCATTACACGCTAAAGCTTTACTTTACCATAATTCACATTTATCCCATGAATTATGTTCATATTCGCGACGAAATAATGCTATCATTAATTATTAGTAAAATAAAAGCTGCATTATTTAATGTAGATAAAATGCAACATATCGCAATATGCAATCATATCGCGTGATAAAGCATGTTGTAAACCACAATCTCGTGAATATTACCGCCTTTTTAGTGTAAGAGCGAATGTATAGGTTACATCCCCTTTAACAAATATTTGCGAGGAAAGTACCAAGATAAATTCTATTTCGCGAGCGCGTATGAAGCACGATCGATGGCAGAGCTTCATGTAAGTGCGATAACGACGCGTTGCAAAATCAGATTAATTACGCGTGTCAATACGTGAGTGGCTAACAAATATTTGTGCATATAAGACAAAAGGAAAAAAAAAAGTAGCATTGTTTCTGCGATTAACGCGATAGTTCGCAAGATTAACTCCTTCGCTGTGCAAAATAATATTAGAATGTTATGTAAGAGCAGCGTATGTATGAACTAGATTTTTCTTCTCGTAATAAATATAGAAGAATGGATATCGTACATGCGCGCTATATATACACACTCGGCGAGATTAAATTCTTTTGAACGTTTAACTTACGTGTACACCGAAGCTTTAACATTGTAAAGGATTCGTAAAAGCGATAATATCTCTATACAAAGATATCCATGTAAGTCAATCTTGACTAAATATCTCTATTAGATATGCGCTTGCAAGGTAACTTGGACGATTCAGAGCCATTTCAGGCACTTTGGCTAGGTACATTACACAATACGCAATTAGAAAGCCTTTCATCTCTTCTATATTCACGAGTAGAGGGCGGATAAGACGGCTCTTCAAACCGCGGCTTTCCTCACAGCTACTCGAAGCGTTAGAAATGTGCGGTTGAGATTGAGATTTCTCCCTCTTCCTTTTTTCTTCTTTTACGATCGAGAAAGTTACTCGCAAGATGAACAATTTCAGCGTAATTGCTTTTCAAGTGCGAGACAAAGATTGATGCTTGCGCGAGAATCGAATAAGAATCGCGCCGAATCGAGAACTGTGGATTGAGATCGAGCTGTGATTTATGCGTTAGATTAAATCTTCGAATAAGAGATGCGAATGTGAATTTCGTTGAGAAGAGTATAGGTGGATATTCATATAATTGATAAATCCTTATGATCTTTACGACGTTTTACTCGTCGTATTTTGCGATACTTTACGATACTCGGATTGCAAAAGTGGATTCTTTACGAAATTCATACAAGATCTACGTAAATCTTCTTTACGCAATTCAATTCAGTTTAGCCACCAAGTGTTCTGCCATTCTTCTCAAACCACCTTCTGTACCTGGTCTTATTCGCCCTGCGTATTTTCTCGATATTTCAGCATATGCACTATAATACAGTCGCGCGCGTCGATACGTACAATATGCTGATTCGAGAACGTCGGAATTGAATTTCAAAGGAAGCGACACGCGTGCGCGGAAGTAGAGAAAGATTTTTCCAGAGTGGTCTCGAACAGTTATAGCATCTTTCCTGAGAAGGACCTTTGCGAATTCAATAGGTGTATCTAACGTTTATTGCTCTGTGGAATTTCCACAGAAGTTCTTACGGGAGTTTCACCGATTTAGAAGGATAGGCGGAAGACCGTTACGACGACAGCCGTTGGAACGTTCGATACAATACTGAAAGATATTCGAGTGATCTCGATGACGACGAGGTAGCTTGAAGAAAGAAGAGTTTTATTTCCGTCAAATTCTTACGTATGGTGAGCGGTGTCATTTTATGCAAATTTTCCGAGCGTCAGTGAGACTTGTCGATGTGGACAAGCAATATCACGTTGTACGTGTTGATATTTGTGTCGCTATTAAAGACAACGTCGATATCGCGCATGTTATCTTTTTGCACTTCAATATTGCTTCATTTGTATGCGATGTCTCGATATCGCGATACGAGGGATATATAGAGAGACAAATATAATTTTGCGGATGCAACTGCCATACTTACTATAGAGCTGTTCGCGCGTAACGCATTTCGATGAAATTTCTCTTCTCCGCGTAAACATTCAAACGGTATAACGTTAAACATCGGTTTCAGATCGTTTGGAATCTGAATCTCGTATCGTTGTCTCGATTGCGGCTTTGGCCGGTGCAATGCATGATCGAATATCGCGAATCGGGTATATTCGCAAATCTCATCGAACGCAATCTCATCGTTTCGTATTGAAAAGGGTCACATCGTTACAGATTGTATTGCTGTAGAAATTTTCACTCTCCCATCATACAGGAAAAACCGATCGTATTCTGGACCCTAAGTAAATCAAATAATGCAACATTGTTCAAATATAACGATATTTCTTTTTGATGTATTTTACAAAATGTATTTTGAAGAGTTGTATCGTTGTAGTATCTATTCGCGAGTGTTTTTTTTTTTGCAATTATTTTTCGTTGCATTCGAACAATTTTTGTCAAACGTTGTCTTTCTTTTATCAGATATCGCGATTTTATTTCAAATTTATGATAAAGAGAAGTAGTCACTTTTTATCTCTTTGGTTCGAAAGGAATGAAACTTTTAAGTTGCCAAAAAAAGCTGACGTACACTTTGTGATATTTCTCAGGCCCGCATTGTTTCCACGACTATTGGTAAGAGAAACTGTATTTTCTTATCAGTCCATGCGATTTTAAACTCACGCTTGGTGGAAATCGGCAAATACGGCTACATGTTTTTCCATGAAATAATGACTGTATACGAAAGGGTATGTGGAACACGGAGTGAAACTCCGCGTTCAGCAGTGTATCGGAAATTTATCGGAAAATATTTAGCATGTAATGCCATTGTTGGTCATGGCAGCTGATATGCGAATTAGCAATTGCCAAACAGAACAAATTATCCTTTTTTTGTTGTCATACAAACACAAGTGCATAACTAAAAGCATACGGTTCATTAATCTTTTTCCAGGTTTATTCCGATCTATCAACCTAAAAGCGATTACATATTAATTACGACAAATATAATATGAAACGCATTTGTGGTATGCTTTTAAACACAACAAAGCCATATTTCCTGAAGTTTAAAATATTTTTAAAGCATATGGAAATAAAAATGTATAGATTCGTAGAAATACCTTAAAAATTTAAAACATAATAATTTTACAATAATTATATGTATATATTTATAATGAAATTAATATAATTACAACATCGCTGATTAGTTAAAGTTCACAATGATAATTGTATATTTTCATATTAACTTTTAGTCTTCTGATTTACTTTTTTCCCCATAAGTTACGTATCTTGTATCTTATAAGAATGTGCAGGACTAAAAGCTATATGGAAGTAGATTGTTTCACGGAAAGCAGCAAGGAACACATAGAAGGAAACACCCTTCGTCCTCACTGCTGCTGCTGGGACGGCGTAATAAAATTCCTGGTTGCAGTTGACAATTTTCCGCGAGATTATTTTCCGTGCGGTACGCCGCGGGCTGTACCTTGAAATTCTTTCCCATTCTTTTTTCCCTCAGAACTTCGTAAGACTATCCTCCGTGCTGCTGAGCGTGCCGCTCGCAAAAGTGATATGCACTTGCATAATATGTAGAAGCTTCTCAATTTCTTACATCTCGGTTCAAGTCAAGTTTCTTCAAAATAAAAATGCAAATGTCACCGCACAAGGATTTACACGTCGGATTGTAAATCTCATGATATCTTATGAAAGATTACAAATACTGTAACAATTGTTGATAATTATAATAAATTCCATAGTAATAAATATGTATTTTTATACGTGTTCACATAGAAAGAACCGAAAGAACGATCTTGCTGAAGTTTCTAAAAATTTAGCTAGATACAGATCTGAAAATAATTTTATTGAAATTGTTAAATTAATTACAGAGAACGCTCAAATTTGATAGCTAGAATGTTATATTTTTTTTTACATTATTGCTCATCATGCTTAAGTTTTCTACATAATTATTTTGATGGCCTAGCAAAATTATTTTCAGACTTGTATTTAGTTAAGTTTTTCAGCAAAATCTTTTTTTCCGCCTATTCTTATAAAATTTGAAACGAATTTGAAATATTAAATGCTAAATCATATAATAAATCTGGCCATAGACGCCAAAGTACAATATTTAAAATCCTATTCTATTTTCATATGGAAAGAACGATTTTACTGAAATATTAAATATTTTGACCAGGTCCGAACTTGATTTGCGATGGTGCTTTGATCCAGGTTAATAAGGATAAACAATTAACAATATATAGACAGCTTAAATAATTGAAAATTGAAATAAATAAACAAAAAAGATTACGAACCAAGCTTAATGTTTGTTGTTAATGTTAATAGGGATAATATTAAAAAATTTAGGTAGATACAGATCTGTAATTATTTCAATAGTCAAATAAAATTTATTTTCAGATCTGTACCTAGCTAAATTTATATAAACACTTCAATAAAATTATTCTTTCCGTTCAATGTTTTAAAATGTTAAAATTTTTATGATAAATTTATTCAAAATGTACGTCATTTTTATACATTTACATATAATTGGCTAAAGAAATTTTTCGCTAAACTAATACTCGAAACTTTTATTTCCTGGCAAATATAATAACAGATTTGTATCACTTTAAATCAATGTAAACTCACATCATTGTTCTAATTGATTTTGAAAAGAAACACAGACAAAATCCTTTCGTTTCGTGTAAGGAGTGCTTTATTTTAAAACATTTGTATCCTCTTGTTGCGCTCAAGATTTCTTACAAGAAAACAAATAATCATATATTCGAATCAAAGTAAACTAGTTAGCTGCGATGCGCATGTAGCCACTTTTTATTTGTTTCGGCTTATCGTCTTGTATATTACAACAATTTTTCATTATTCGTTTTTCGTCGATAAAAAAAGAGGAAGATTGAGTCTCAGTGATTCTGAAGTAAAACTGAAAGCTGAATATATTTCCGTTACACAGCGAGTAACAATAGCAACTAATAATACCATTCGTTTATATCGCATAAAAACTAACTTTTCTCATTTTCGTTCACATGTGCAAAATTTATATAACGGCAAGAATTAAGTAAACATTTTTTTTTTATAGATTATTTTCTCATTTTAATATTTTGCATACTTAAGGTGAACGTATGAAACATCGGATTTATGTATAATCTTATTGCCACGCAAAAATGCATATAACACGCAGTGGTCCAATTATAACTTTTCGCTCGAGTTATTTTATGAACTTGAAGTTGCCTGTCGCGCGTAAACTGACTTGATTTGTGTATTGAGTGTGTACAGCTATATCCTCCCTGTACACGTATATAAAACGATTGACCGAGTTTTATGTGTCCTGCAGGTGTTGCAAAGTATGCGCGCGTGTGGAAGGCGAGCCTTGCGGCGGCCTCTTTGGTTTTTCGGGAACCTGCGCTGTCGGTCTGCAATGCGTAATCATGAATTTGCTAACTCGCAGTCGAGAAGTGGACGAAGGCGTCTGCACGAGTGAGTATATTTACGAGAGAATTTTTATTTAAATAGAGATTAACTTTTTTATTTAATTAGAGAATAGAGAACGATAGAGAGATTTCTACCATGAAAATCAAATACAATCACCCTTATGTGGGTGTGCGTCTCGAATTCCCGGCGATGCTGCAATTACAATGCCGATAGAAATGCTAATAAAAACGTCCTCGATACCGTTTCTTTGTCGCAATTGGACAAACTGGTAGCAAAATATACTATTAATTGCCAGTAATGAACTTTGCTCTTATACAGAGACTTTTCAATTCTTTTAAAATTAAGTTGTATTACAATAAAAAGATGTCGCGTTTGCAATTTTTAATTCCATGAAGTTTTTGTTAAATTTCAAGCACGTTTTAAATATCAATGCTTTTATCAAGATTTAAAATATTAATTGTTTTAGCGGTAATATATTAATTCTATTATAATCCTCGAAAGGATTTCTTATACGTATATATTTCTCAATGTGTGTTCATAATGAATATACAGAAATAATATATAATAGTGATTCTTATCGTGTGAGTAGAATGTAACGTCATTCGCATATAATAAGCTCAAAATCGACAATAAATCTTTATGGATAATGTTTCTGGATACGTGTGTGTTGATACGATTGTATCATGAATGTAGTTTCATTATCCCCTTTGGTTTATACTCTATCGCAATACCATGCGGTATTCATGGAGATAATTGGATAGTTCGATACGAGAGAAACTAATCATGGATGACAAATGATTATGCAGTTATTATTTCACGATTTTTACAATAATAGCACAATGAACTATAACATTGATTATATATAATTATAGTAGATATTTTACATTTAGTAGATAATAAACTTGAGATAACAAATGTTTGAAATTTTTTATATAAATTATTCTGTAATATTTTTGTTTAATTAATCAAGTATGTCTGCAATATACATATATTGGAGAACATTATCGTAATATATTATTATGGAATTTTCTCTTCCCTTGTATAATAGTTATTGTTCTTTCTTGGAGCACGCATACCATATCCACTTTATCTTTTTCCAATACATGACAAGGTCAGGTAAAACAATCGAGGTCATTGACTATATAGAGCGACATAATGATAAAATCAATAGTTATTATAAATTTTCTAAATTAGAAAATGTAATACTCGTTTAATGTAATAGTTACAGTTTTCGAGGTTGATGCTAGTAATATCAATCCAAAGCGAGTTCCAAACTTTGAAATTTCGTGCTGTTAATATTCCGTGGTGTGTAAACCACGCTTATAATTTATATGAAATGAGTACAGTACTCGTAGTTGCAGGTGAATAATATTCTGTATGGAGTATTAGACAATGTGGTAGGTGTTCCTATTTCTAAATCTGAATATATGTACCAAAGCACTTTAAAACGACGTTAAAATGTCGTTTGCTTTTATTCGTGCAATTTCCATAATTTTTTTGTTTGCTCGAATTAAAAAAATCTTACAGCGGTCGAGGTCATGGAAAAAAAGATTACTTTGTCACAGCTTTTGAAACTTGGATAGGACTCTCCAAATGGAAAAGTTAGTTTAGGCAAAGTCACGTTTGTGTGGATACATTACTTTTCACTTAGAAATTTTTTACTATGCTTTGTATGTGCCAAGTATTAACCCTCTATTTCTCTATAGTATACTCTAAACCAGCATCTAACAGTACGAATTTGTTATTGGTATGCTCATATTTGAATCTTTGCGATACGAGTCATACATGATGATTCCATTTTTCCTAGAGATATTTAATTAAGATTACTGTAAAATATATTTCGATAAAAATATGTACTATTTTCTATAGTTCAATTACAATATTAAAAAATTTGCGACTAAATTAAATCTGGTTGTAATTCTTTGCTAATATTTTTTGTCTCTCCGTTATGATCTTTTTTGTTATCTGCAAATAATGATAAATTTTATAATAATCTTAATACAATTAATTTTAGTATAAAATTAAAATCATTAATATGTCTCATATATCATCACATTTTTTTCTTGCAATTTTGAAACTTTGCAATTTTGACGTAATCAGTTGTATTTTGATTTATGTATTTCCATTTCTGTGCATTGTTATTCAGTGTTATTGCGTAAGAAATGAAAAAATTTAGAAGTAAAAACTACAATTTCGTTTGAAAAACTTTGTACAATTGTCTATTCATATGTTTGAAAATAGATTAATGATAATATCTCGAGATATTCCATTTCTTATAGAGTTATTCTTGCTACAGTCTTTTTAGTTTTTTTTATATAGAACTCCTACTTCTCGTATTAAATATAAGCAGAACAATGTTTCACGATTCTTATTCGCGTATCATCGATAATTACTCTGAAAGGGATGCTCGCTTTCATTTTCCAATTCATTGAATAATCGAGTCGCAGATGCGCGTTTTTCAGGCATTCAATTTCACCGTGAATCCGCGTATTACCTCTTTTTCCTCATCTTTTCCATCGGCTCGATGTCCTTTGGTCCCTTTGAAAGTTCTTAACTCTTTGAACAGGATCGTGTGTTGGTGAATTTAGGAATGAACGATCCTACCCGCTCGCGAATCTAATTGAATGATTTTTGAACTTGTTGTAACTCGGATTTTCCAAACTTCCAAGTCAAATGACGATTTTAGAGACTGGAAAAGGAAGTAATTAAGGGCCGCGAAATACTTTTATGAAAAATGTTCTACACTTTCAAAGGGCTAAACTTCTCAGTGTAATAACTTTGTCCGTGCAAAAGGGCTTAATTAGCGTAGGAATTCAAATACAGTATTAAGTGATCTCATTCAAATTTTACAATTATTTGATTAAATAATTGTGTATATAAATTAGAATTAAACAGATCGTGACAATGTCAATCTCCATATGTGCTTGTAATAATAATAACAATAATAATAATCTATGTAACAATAGTAATAAGTTTAGCAAAATATAATAACATTATTATAACAATAACATTAATTATAAGTTATAAACTGAAATTGATATCGCAAAATTTATATAATCACAACCTGTTTCTGAATAAATTAATATTTGTACGTATGTGTGTCCTCGAAATGTCTAAACGTGCAATTGTTCTATATAATATTCTCTATATTGGGTATTGCATGAATTCGCGTAACACATTCTATCTATGTCACTCTGCGATGATTGTGATAATCGTCAGAAACGAGAGACAACTGGCGAAGGGCATATCGATGTGTTTACAGTTTCGGATTTTATTAACAGATTCGGCAGTAAGAGTAATCGCGTCGAATATGCCGTTATCCGATGGTGACGTGCCAATTCAGCGCGCAACAATCGTATGAATTTTCGATCCACTAGCTAGGATCACATCGGCGATCCTTTAAACTGAACTGACGGGCGGCAGAAATACGAAATCGGCAATATTTCACCTGCATTAACAACGCGCTGATGGCATATCACTTTTGCATTTTCGCGCCATGCATGTTCGGCTCAATTCGTGCGTAAGTACGACGTGCATCCAGTTGAAATACGGTAACGTGCCTAGATTTAGTCAGCGTGGAAACGAGGATGGCTGTTTAACGGGAGATTTGACCTGGAAATATTCATGACTCGTCTCGATTCCCAAAATTTCTATGCCACGTTTGCGTTTAAACGCGTTTTTCTGTCAAATAATAAAGCTTTAGTCTCGCTATTCGTAGAGACAAATGCGAGGTAATTCGTTTCGCGGCGTTTACACTTCAATGACGGGCTAGACACGCGAAAATGGATGCACTTGTTTCGAGAACGATATATACCTGACATTTATGACACTTCATATTCAGTATTTGCATCGAGTGCTACTATATGTCGCGATAAATTAATTATATTTGTTTAATGCTTCTGTTTTGATGTAACGTTGCTATTTGGACGACTGCCATGTAAAAGATATATCTAAATGTTATTTCAATTTTAATAATTTTGTGTCGGATATGTTTTGAAATAAGTCTCCTGTCATAACTCTGTCGAGCTCGTAAAATCAGCTTTGTGATGATATTATCATAATTATTTTGAATGTAGACGCAATGTAGGATTTTATTAATTTTAAGATATTTTTATATTGAAAGAAAGTGAGCATGATTTATGTATCAGCATCTATATTTATTTACGATAATTACGATTACCTCGTTAACTGGATTTCAGAATCTTTGACAGAGAGAGTACAAGATTATATAGTCCTAACATTCACTTCCATTATGGTTGATACATAATTTCACGGATGACGTTCCTGTATACTTGATGGCTGTTCACACAGAATCAGTACTGTAAAATTAGTTACACTGTTCTCTTGTCTCAAAGCAGAGGAACTATCCTTGTTTCATGTGCAGAAAGGTACTAAAGGGCCGCGCTTGTCGCGGAACTCAAACTCGAAACTGTCTTCAACTCGACACTTCCGATGAACTTTGACACCGGCATTTTGGAACGCTTCAATAATAACTGCTCTTGTGAATTATCTTCTCATTATTGTCTTAAAGCAGATGGTAATTGAGTTAACCTGATTCGATCTTTTGTGTATCTTAATAAGAGATACTCGGTCGCTTCTTCTGTTCCTTGTTTCTTGATCGAAAGTTTTCTAATTTGTGTTATATTTCAGCACCTTATTTCTGTTATTAGTTCTGTACTTTATTGAATGACGGAAAAAAAAAAAGATAATAAATTCTCAACAAAATCTAAATAATTATCATAATTTTATAAACGTCGACCGGATTTTATCTTCCCGTTTTAGATTACGTTATAGAACTTACCTACTGCTTTCACATTAATCATTGAGATCGCACAGTGAATGAGGTCGAAGTTTTTTAACCGGGAAAGAGAATCATGGATTCCAGCGAAGTCCCTGTTCTTATTTGGCGCCTCTCACGAACAGGACACGCTTTCGCACTCAAATTTTGTGCACGTCGCGAACGCGAGGTGTAGCGACCGACTGCTTTAAGGACGAACTCGTGTACGTGTCTTTAGAAAATGAAATTGCTTCCGATTTCGCTCTCGCCTCTAGTGATGTCGCGCTGCGGGAATGGATTAGCCGACTTGGGCCTGGCAGTGAGTTTCGCATGCAGCGAAATCGGCTTAAGTCATAGTAGTAACAGCCGACACCGCCTGGAAATTGCTCTAGACTTTGTAAAATAAATCGCAGGTGAAAACGATAACTTAGGAATTGTCTATTTTCACTTACAATCTGTTATGCAGATATTCATCTGTGAAATCTGCATTTATATGACATCGCGTTGTTTGCTTTATTAGTTATTCATTGGCTGGTAGTTTCTAACCGACAAGAGCTGTTTGTAATTCTATCGATGCGTTGTCTGTAGGTAATAATATAATGTAAAAACAGATTTTTATTTTTAAAATAATTGGCTGATTTTCTTCAACATTCATAATTTAAATCTTCATTAATATTACATCAGCTAGAAAATTAAAACACATTATATACATATAATATATGTATAGATTCTTTTTTATTTTAGATTAAATTCTGAAAATATATGAAAGTTTTTTATTATTTTTATGATTTATATCACTGAGACAAAAACATATATTGCACCACCTATATTTATGAACATGACGTGACAATGTAATCTATTAATAGTAGTGATGATGTTTATAACATTTGTAATAAGATAAATTCTTAGAATACTTTTATAAAATACCTTAAACATTTCTTTAGCATGAGTTTTCAATTTTTATTCGTTAACTCTGACTCTATATTCTTTTGAATTTTTATTCTTTTGATCTGAAATTATTAATTAAATTACAACGTGGTTATTGTAACTGAATGAACAACAAAATGCTTCACTAAATTGAAGCAGTCCCCGAGAGCTAAAAAAAGAAAAAGAAAAAACTAATACGTGTATCGCAACAACAAACGGAATGCAACCTGGAATAACTTCGTTACATGCTACGCCTTGTGTAGTTATGTATTGAAATACGACGAAGAATCGCAGTTGATTCAGCCGCGTGACTCGTTACACGCGGAGTCAACCGGCGGGAAAAAAAAAAGAAAAAAAAAAGAAGCGTTATCGCCGCCGGCGTTTCGTTCGCGTGTGCTGTATGCACGTGCAATCGACGAATCAACCGGGCCACGAGATTTCAAAAACGAACGTCAATCAGACGGGTCACCAAACTGTCGCTGGGCTAACACAGTTTTACGGTGACGGGTGCCGTTGGTCGTTGCAACGCTGCTGATCGATTTCTTCGTGCATCGATGACGTGCGCGTTTAGGCGAGTAACCCCTATACACGCAGGCACGAAAAATACTCCCTAGAAAGAAAGAAAGAGAAAGAGAGATAGAGGGAGAGAGAGAGAGAAAATAATCGATTCGCTTTGATACGCCCTACCTTAGAACCTTCATGCAGAAATGGACTCGGCAATGCTGTATATCATCCGCACGTTATAGCTTCGTGGCAAATCGCGAAGTGACTTCCCCTATTCGACATAACGTGTGATAAAGCATTGTGGGCGTAAAGGTCGATTACGTGATTTCGATGGAGATACATTGATGTCATTTTGAATACAAATCGATCATCCATCAGTCGGTTTACAGTCGTATTAGAATCATCGACGTTCTACATGTAATGTTCTATGAACCGTTTACTTCTTTTTGTAAATTATTGAAATTTATTATAATTAACATATACGTATATATACATTCATAACATTTTACTTGTTACGCGAAGCCGTCATTATCGTAATAACACACTATTATAATTGTAATATTTATTGAAAAATTATTTTTTACAGACAATATTAAACATCAAGTATCGTGCAAGGTTTGCGATATAATATTAATTACACTATTAAAATTTGAATTTTTAAACAAAACGTCATTAAAAAGAATAGAAAAGATCGACTTCTTTTACACGGCGGTAGCTTGATCTTGATATCACGTGAATATCAAATGGACTCGGTCCATTGATTGCGAACTCGCTAACTCGCTAACTCGAGAAAAGTTGATAGCCAGAGAATTTTTAATCAAATTCCATCGGTAGTCATTTAAGCGTGTTATCTCGCGGGGGCGGTCTGGCACATTTAAGAACTATGCGCGTACACACTCTCTTGTATACTTGCTGACTCGACCTAAGCCGATGCATATGCACGGTCGTTGCTCGATGTTAGGAGTAGAGAGCGCTCAGTATTCATGGAATATCGTTGCTCGAACGTGGGGAGTTGGTAGGGTACAAATTAGTTTAGCCCCCTTCGTATTTGCGTTGCATCTCTGCCGCGCCAGTAGCAGCAATAGCAGCAATAGCAGCAATAGCAGCAGCGGCAGCAGCAACAGCAGCAGCAGCAGCAGCAGCAGCAACGGTACCCGTAGAGCACCGTATAAAAATATTCCCGCATGTATCGAAAGTTTCCGCGTCATTTCATGCGTCAGACACATCGAACACGAATATCCCAGCACATTTTAACTCTCTGACTCAACCACGTCCTTTCGCCTTTGCGTCGCGTAGCTGTCGTGTACGTAAGAATTTTCGATGACGCTTAAGAAATTTCGCACCGCCGCGCCGTTCGAACGAAGAATACGTCGCATGTAGGTAAAATTCTGCCAATATAATGCATGCACCCTAGTGTTAGTTTGACAGGATTTTCCACACTTTCATTTATGTTTTCAATGGATCTTGGAACGTCATGTGTTTGTCAAGAAAGAGAGAGGAGAGAGAGAGAGAGAGAGAGAAGCAGAGAGAACGAAAATTCTATTTCTCGCGAACTGTTTGTGAATATAATTCATTCATTCATTTTCATTTGGCATATAGTGCTTTACTGAAAATTTGACTCTGTCGGCAGTTAATAAATTACCGTAACATGTTGAGTGCTTTGTGTGTGTGCGTACGAAACGCATACGAAGAAATTAAATGCAATGCCCACGAACGGAGGCGTATCATTTAATATGTATTCCATAATTATCATGGGGCAGAAGTAGGTTATTTGACTTGCATATGTGTGTCGAACACATTCATTACACAATTGTAAATATGCCTAGCGCGTCGTTTGACATTCCGCATAAACAAGATTATTGTGGAATATTTTCCGCAAGAACGATTAACGAAACGCCACGCGAATGCCAAAATTTACGAATTGACGCTGACAATATCTGCTCGATTAATATGCATTCAACGTGATTTTATAATTTTCGTTATAAATGTGATTGGCGTTGCAGATTATTGTTTTATTAGTCAATAATGTTATTGTTAATTTGTAAAATTTAATTGATTATTGAAATATTTTATAAAAGAAATATAAAGAAATCTGTTAGTTGAATTAAATACAATTATACATTGATTAAGGACGAATCATCTTTAATCACATATCGGGACAACAAATGTAATAACAAATTGAAGTAAATTGAAGAATAACAAATTTAGAAATCAATTAGTCCAATATTTAATTATTATTTATCTTTTACTGTTTCTCGTATTATTCCTTTCCGGAATCACATGTGCATTTTGTTTCTGTCGGATTTATTTTTATCTCTACGTGCGGAGCACACCGGGTATACTCCGCTTATACTTATAGATTGCTCGATATTAGTTCGTTGTACGTATAGCACGTCAGCGTTCATTTCTGACATGAATCAACGTTTATTACGTCGATTTATGTAACATGCGTCTCAATTAAAGTATAATTTATTTTAATTGCGCTCGGCGCTAAAATAATATTTGCCGCGCACGAAAATTTTCCGCGTTAATCTGCACGCTGGCCGTGGACTCGCGAGGAGAAAAAAAATAGAAAGACAATTTCGGATGGCATTTATCGTTGCGCTAATAACATCTCCACTATCGGTATTTATCACCGTTATATTCATAACGCCTGTTGATAACTTGTTTAGAGAACGGTGCTTTTGCAGAAATTTTAGAATACAGGTGAAGCCGACTGATAAAACATTTATGCGTAACATGTCGTGTTTATATGTAAATAAATTGCTGGCTCAGCGTGTAGCTTTTGTGGACAGAAAGAGGAGTTTACTAAAGAAAGATATGCGCATGATATGACGTTTTATGCAAATGACGATTCGTTATAATATAATGTACGGTGGACATTTGTGACGTTTCGTTGCGTCAAATGTAAGCAGCTTCACCATAAAAAAAGTTATCATCGAAAGAGCTTCTTTGCGATTCATACCGCATGTCGGGTGAAACCGGTGACAAATTTATATAAAAAACAGTATAATATTTAAGCTCGCAACTGTGGAGAAACTCTACAAAATAATTTCGTTCAGAAATATTCGCAAATTTTATCAAGTTATATTATATGAAGATAGTAGGGTCCCGTTCTCCTATACTACTTCCAGTTGTGCTTCTGCTGAATTCTTTTAAGAAATATCTTCAAATTATTGTTTGCCTTTGAATAGTGTTATTTCGGTGCTTGGAGTTCATGCAAATTTGACGCGCGAGAATGAAAATTACACCGATATATTATTAGTTTTTTGCACTTCATAATAAAATCAATATTTTTTTGTTTCATCAGCTCCAAATAAGAATAGGAAAATTAGTTAATAAAAATTTTCAATACTTTGTGAAAAGTAGAAAAAATATTAAATTTTTTATTATAATTGTCGATATATTTAAAAAATAATTGATTATAGTTTGTTTTAAATTTAATAATGTATGTATATATTGCTTGAAGTATGTATAGGTATTTACTTGGATAAAGTCCAAGATTTTTTTCACAAATATCTCTCTCCTTCTATCGCGAACATACTAAGGAATCTTCATACTTTTTCCTTCTAAATGTACGAAAGTAAAACGTAATGTCCCATCCAATCGTTGGTTCTTAGCGTTAATTGAGTTTCGCTCTAGTCACAGTTTGCACATGCGCAGAAATTTTCAATGAGTTCCATCAATAACTTCTGGAAAAGTTTAAGCCTTAGTATATAATATAGTATAACTATTGAATTACATAATAAAAAGTTAATTTTAATTTAAGAAATAGAGGAAAAATAGAGGATCTCAACAAGTTTAACTCGACATCGAAACTTTATGAATTAAGAGAATACGTTTCTTTTTTGCGGGAATGTCTTTTTAGAAGACATCCTCCTCTAATCGATAGAAAGTGAAATATTATCTCCTTGTACAAATCCTTCTGAACAGCATGATAAAAAGGCTGAGTCCGTTTGGTTGACAACTGCTGAGGATTGCGAGGGGAAACAATCATTATCTTACGAAAATGCGCAAGGGAGTCCATTGAAATGAGACAAGGCAGCTTCCATGATACTATCGTCGGAAAATAGGAGAAAGGAAGACATGAAGAAAAAGAGAGAGGAAGAGGGAGGAAAGGGTGATAGCCTAAACGGCGGAGGTATCTGAACATTTACGGACCATTTCCTCGCCCGCCTCCTCATAATGACATTATTGCCTTCTTGGGGCTGAATGGTGGCTGGTGGTGACGGGGAGCCCTATCTTAAAGTCGCTAACCACGGTCATTATTGGTTTTCGCTTGGTGCACTAGGCATGTAAATTCACGGGAGTCAACATCCTGGTAAATGTCACGATCTGTTTCACATCTTTTCGTGCGGTAGTTGTGACAAATACGACAATCGGCTCGACGATATTCTTTATTACCCTGGCAAATTTGCATCTGGATAAATTCTTTTTTACGTAAGAACGTTAAGAAGAATTTTTATTTTTTTAACAAGTAAAACAAATAATTTATATAAGTAACGAAGAGATTATTTCTTGAATTTGAATCCTTTCAGACCTAATTTTAATGAAATTATGTTAAAACGAATTTCTTTTTAATCTAATTCAAGGACATTGTAATAAGTAATTCATACTAAAAAATTAAGTTTTTTTCAAAATTTTAACTGTTTTTCCAACATGTACATTATTATGTACATTTGATCTTAAATGATGTCGATAGAACTAAATCATTTCAACGGATGTGTTTAAATTTAATGACATTGATATTAAATGTTATTAAACTACAGTATGATATATATGCAAGTATATACATATATATGTAGTATATTAGTAATTCAAGATGGAATTATTTAAAGCAATGAAGATCTAGCTTCGACCGTAATAGGCATTTTTAATTTCTAGTACTTGTTAAAATTAATTTGACTAAATTGTTAATTTTTACTGATAATTTGAATAAATTATGATGTGTTAAAACGCATAGTTCACACAGTTTAGTTTTTAAAACACATAAATTATTTCTATATAAATACAATATATTTTGCATTTTTATATTTTTTATATTTAAAATGTCGATATATTTGTTTTCTACAACATGTTTTCAAAGTTTGTTAACAAATAATTTTTCTATATTTTTTTGAGATATATTATATTTTTTTTAGAATATGAAAAACATGAACCAAAAAGGAATTTTTAGTGGATAATGTTTCCATGAAAAATTGAGAAAATCTATATTATAAGACTCCACTTTAAATACTCGATATTATATAACTTGCTCGAAAAAGCGCATGCTTAAGCTGTGCTCGTTATGTTAAAGTGCGACGATTAGAACGAATCAGAATTGTTCTCTTCCACATCGCTACCTTTTTACACTTTTGAAAGTAAGTACAAAAGAGGTTTAAAGTTTTCATAGTTATTACGAGGCTTACCGATATATTCATGATATAATAATATTTTTATGCTCTAAGGGTATAAAAGTATATAAAATCGTGGAAGAAAACTCGTGCCATCTTGATATCTTCGATGTTAAAGTCATTTTTAAATTGTTATGTTACTCAATCACTTTCAAAAATTGTATTGCACGTATTGCAATTATTGTAGAGTAGTGTGATCATTTATCCTTTATTAAAAGAAAGGTCAGATGATTTTTTCCAATATGTGATATATTGTCCCATTTCTATATAACAATATTTATGAGACTAAATATCGAAAGGCCTTTTTTGTCTTTTGCATCATTGAGACATTTTTATTTTGGTCACTGAGGTTACGTCATAGGTCAAAAATCATTCATGAAGCGTATTTTAAATTTTTTACATTATAAAAGCTACTTTCTGCATAGAAGGTACATTTAACGACCCTTTGAATGACAATACTTTGAGACAAGAATTCTTTTAGGGTTTTTATATTTGTTATTCAATGCATTTCATATGATTTCCACAGTATTACCGTCAAGATCAGAAATCAAATTTACGTCGTTGGAAATGGAGGATGTGGATGGATGTATGTTTTATGCTTGCCTACATACGCGAAATAACCGGCCGTAGTTCTCGACTCTTTTACGGTCACGGATTAAAAATGAAATTATGCATGACCGGGTAGAGTTTTAACTGTGAAATATCGAAGTGCAGCGCTATCTCGGCCAGCCATACTCTCATGCTCATGTGTATATATACGTACGCATCGTTTACCAAGAGACGAAGTGATATCGATAACGAGTATTACGCGCTCGTATCGATTTATATAGGTATCATTGGTTTTCAAAAAACATTCTTGCACTGCAAGCATTGGTTGCGTAACGAATTAATACCGCATATTACACAGGAGTCACACTGCATTGTAATATTTACACGACTGTGCTGTAATATTTTCCAGCTCACTGGTTCTGAATTTTCTGCCGCATGCAGATTCAGTGAAGTGGATTACCCCAGGAAAATGTACCAACTTTTACTTAGGCGTTAAACGGTCCTAATGCAAATCGCTAGGATACGGGAAATGTGTGTAAAAGCTAGACAGTGCTGTGGGCGGTCGTATTTTCCCTTTTTACGCGCAGTTTTATCTGGATGATATGAAAAAAGTTAGTGCTTGCGCTTTTTTTTGCTTGCAGATACTCTCAGCTCAATGCTGATACTCCTAGTTCGGTGGAGTTTGTAATAATTTTTATCTATGCATCTATTGCGTTATTTTTTGCAAATAATTTGCAAGAAAGATAATTGGAGTTCTCCTTTGAATATAAATTGCAAGATTGTACACATATAAGTGCAGTCAGCAATTGATTTCTTAATTGTTGTTAAAAAGAAAAAATATTCCCTGTATTTTTCGTTTATAACAATGCTCGTAGAAACAAAGGTCTTATCTATCACTCATGATCATACGTTTGTGCTAAAATTGCTAGTCTAACTTAGGCAAGAATTGAGATTGTTTTAATAAAAATCATACATAAAATGAATTATTTTGCTGAAGGGTCTAAAAAAATTTAGATAAATACAGGTTCGAAAATAATTTTGTTTGACAATCAAAATAATTACGTAGGAATCTTAAGCATGCTGAGCAATGTTGCAAAAAGTTTGGGCATTTTATAGTAACTAGAGCATTTTATATAAGTATTTTGATGTTGTATAAGTTGATGATTCAACAAAATTATTTTCGCATTCTGTATTTAGCTAAATTTTTTCATATTTCAGATATTTTAATAAACAAAATTCTCCTTTTTATATATTAGTGCTACTGTGAAATCGTCATTAATATATAAAGACGATTTTCAACCAGATTTTTTACGAGATGTTCTCGTGCGAGGGAAGGTCTATAAATTCGGTAGATTATAAAAAATCAAGAACAAGATTATGATCTATACGCACTAACATTCAAATGTTCCGGGATGACGGGTGAATTCCTCGTGAAAAATTGTAATAAACAAGAATTGGATTTCTTTTTTGTGACAGACATTAAATAAAATTGCAAAAAATAAACTTAATTTTACTCAGCGAAAGAATCACGCGAGACTATATCCGCGATATGAGGAGACGTCGGACAACGACGATCGCGTTTCGGGGCAGAAATCCAACTTTTCCCATTAAATTGTATCTTGCGTGGAGCCGATTGTGGAGAGCTAATGGTATGACGTCACGACACTCAGTAATATGGAACTTCTGAGAGCGAGTTTAATCGTCTAATGTCATGTGAGAGGAAACTGAAACTGCACGTTTGTGTGGTGATAAGACATAAGACAAACAAAATGTCTAGTCATAAAGTTCTATCGCGACTACAGTACATTAACGGCACATTATGTAAAGTGTATTAAAAACAATCTCATTTTTTTTATATGAAACATTGTACAGAGATTACTAACGATTATCGTGGTATTCATTTGAAGTCTCTGTTGAAACGCGGAATGATCATCAAAGAGACAAGCGTTATGCTATTAGAAATATTATGAATTACGGAATTAATCATTGGGAGAATTAATCTGCGTTAAAATTCAATAGTGAGAGGGGGGGGGGAGGAGGAATAATTCCTCTATTTGCATTGTTATTAACAGACCACCGATCGAAGCACCAAGGAGCATCGAACTCACGAAGACCACGTTCTCGTGAGTAGCCGGAGGGTTGTTGTACCGGCAAAAGATGTTGACCTAAAAACCGAAGAGGCTCATAACGGGTAAATACCAACTTTGTGTTTAAAGAAACCGGGGGCTATGCTGTGTAATAAACGCGCCAGCATTCGCGAATGCATCCGCATACACTCCTGTGCGACTCGTAAAGCACAAACGTCTAGCTATTCTCTCTCTCTCTCTCTCTCTCTCTCTCTCTCTCTCTCTCTCTCTCTCTCAACCATTGTGCCTCCGTGCTTTTATACTAAAAGACTCTTCTTCTTCCCCTTTTCTTTTTTTTTTTTAAACATCCGACGGTAATTGTCATGTGCGGTAAAAAAATCCACGCTCGGTCGCTTTCACGCGCATTGCCCTACCGTAATATCGCTATCCCCCAACTCGGAATAGATTCGCGAAAAAAAAATTCATGGTGTGTATTGCCATCAACATCGAGCGAGGAACAAAAAAAAAAAGAAAGCAATGTATGCGTGTACATCATAATACAAGGGTACAAACGCGCTCTTGAATATATGTTTTATGCAGTGTGCAGAGAGACTTTTAAAATAAAATAAAAAAATCTGAAATATTTTATTATCGATACATGTGAAATTGAGATTCGAATGAATTTTAAACCATGTTTACTTTGAAGGCAAAAAAAAACGAATTTTTTTTGGGTATAAATGCGTATTTAATTAAAAAATGCGTTTGTGAACTAATTAATATAAAAAAGAATTGAAATATATTTTGTTAAGTAAATAGTCATCGTTGCAAATCTTGCGCTTGTCAGTCTTGCTTTAGAGCAATATTCAATTGACGAGTTATACACATTTGCGGTGTCGAATGGTACGCTTTGTTGAAATATTCATAAATAAAGCAATTGCTTGTGGTAAATCTGTTCTGTATTGTATCTCAATATCTCTCAGAGTTTATCGTCGTTTCCACAATTGGCGAGAATTGTTATGGCTCATAGAGATATGTATTAATTAATTAACCGGATGTGTGCTAATTGATCGGCAAATGGTGTCGAATTGTTTTAAAAATATACTTGTCATGTATGTGCAAGTTATGTATGTATCCGCTTATTATAATTCTCCACAAATTGGCTCAAATTTAATAACTGAATTTAAACGTCAAATTTTCATTAAATATTTTTGTTTGAGGTTTTACGGTATTATAAAAGCGAGAGAGAGAGAGAAAGAGAGAGAGAGAGAGAGAGAGAGAGAAAGAAAGAATTAAAAATACTACTTTATGTTTATTTTGAAATAATTCTAAAACAAAAACTAGCATGTGTAACTATTACTAAATTATGTACTAAACTTCTACTATAATTTGCTCATTTCGTATGATTTCGAAAAATTTAAATTTATATATGCTCTCATTATTCATAAAATTCTTTATTACATTTGAATCTGCCTTAAAATAAAATATAAAATAATTTTTATGCATTTGTTTGTTTATTGCGATTGCGGAAACTTAAAGTAGTATCTCGCGCTCTCTAAAGAGGAAATGAAAAGAGAAATAGGAAGGCGCCGTAAAGGGTGAAATAACACGAAGGCAAACCGCTAACTACGGTTTCGCGCGTATTGCCCGGACGCAAACCAGAATTTTATTTGTGTCGTCGAGCGCGATAACATTAAGCGGGGCCAATTTCGAGCGTGCTCGCGATACATAAGACGATATATATAAAGCTGTTTCAATCGGTGAACGCACAATACGAACACTCGGCTTAATTGGCGGTGTAGAAACAGCCGTAAGGTACTTTAACCCACAATTCGTATGCGAGCAAGCCGGATATTCGATTTCCTTCTGGCGGGAGTAGTAAAATTCGCGAAGGTTGTCCAGGCGTCCAGTTACTTTCGCGCGAACGAAAAAGCTCATTTTCCAAATCGAATAAATCACCGACGAGAGCCGGTTTCGGAATAGCAAATGTGTTTCGCACGTCGAGAGACGTAATAGTGGCTAGTATAAACAACAGGTTTCACCGAGTGACGTTGACCCCTTGTGTATACAGGATGGCAGGCCTTATGTGGAGATACAGCACCCGTCGTAGGGTATTAATCTCATGAATCGTGTAAAGCTACACGCGTTCTTCGCCGGACACGGTAGACGTGGTCGCGCGCGAGAAAGGTATGGCACGTGTAAAACGTGGAAACGACCGTCACGTGCCGGTGCGCAGGCGATGCTTTCTCGTTGTTGAGTGTCTTTTTTTTATTTCCTCTTTCGCAACTTCATCGAACTTTCGGTCGAGGAAAAATAGACTCCGTACATGTCGACGAGACAATCCAGAAAGCAGATTTTTTTTCGCCCGATAAGATTTCAAGATGTTTGCATAAGACCCTGATGCCACTTTTCAAGCCCGAGTATAGCACGCGGGGTCCGACGGGATCTTAAATCCCAGCTCCAGCCCATCGTAGGGAGGGGGATTAACGTGAGTACGTGACTTGGGCGCGATCGAGTCTCGACTAAGGTGGAGGTCTCGCGTAGGTTACACGTACCACGGACTGCATATTTCCCGGTGGGCGATTGTTGCTGCGAGAGCTGTCGACCCGGTGCATTGGCAGGGGGTTATATACCCTGTTACCAGCCGCGAACGCCACTTTCTCAATGTCAAGCAACAAATCTCGAGAACTGCTGGCTAGATGGGTTGACTAGGGCCAGGGAGCTGCGCGGCGTTCGCCTCGTAACGTTACTAAACAGCTCGTAGTCGTGCGCATGAATGTACGTGCACGCGCACACGAGTATGCAAATCCCATAGATCACCGTACGGTTTCTCGACTCTCGTTCATGCTCAATGCATGGGATTGTACAGGCTCGCTACACTCCGCCGTTGATAAACCGAATAGGTAGATCGAACGGTATTTCGAGAGGAGGCAGAGTCGGCAGGGAGCAAGGGGAGAAAGAAGTGTAAAGCATTCTTATTTCGTGTTACAAGAAGACCACCATCGGCGGAAAATGTACGTAGCTGTACGTATAGCCATCGGAACCTATTATCGTTGTATGTACGTCGCCTCGTCTTAGGGGTCCATAAACGAGTCCGGTAAATGTCGCGTGGTAAATAACTGCCGTCGTACGCGCTATAAAGAAACGTTCCTTCCGCAAATGTATGTCAGGGGTAAATAAACTGGTGGGGGATGGGCTTGAAGATTACAGCCGTGAACACACGATAAGGAGCGCGGATTGAAAAATTGGCCCGACGGGAGGGCACGTAAATTCGGAAGCGCGCAACAACTTTCCGGTATTACGCGCGCGAGAATAATATAGTCACGTATAGCGAGTTGATGTATCGTAAAATAGGCGATGTAACATCGCGAAAAATTATGGCTCGTCGCTAACGGCGATGTATTTTGTATTTTATTTAAAACTTTTTATTATTATTACAATAATAAATACGTGTATTACACTGAGAGTAATTGGCGATTATATTTTATGGCGTTCATTGTATATATATCTATAGTTTCGTAATATTTAGGTATAATTGATTTAATAAAAAATGATTGAAATGTTAGATAAATGTTGGACAGTTAGTGAACCCAATTATTGGACGAAACGACAAAAATTTTAAATTTTAAGCTTTTAATTTGTACGAGTCTCTAGGTAAATTTGTCATTTATAAAACTTTAATAAGATGAATTTATTTAGGATCATATACATCATTAAAAGCTTAATACTGAAAATTTTTGTCATTTCGTCCAATAATTGGATCATGTTCACTACCTGGTACATTTACCTTATAGTATACAAAATAAAAGAGATTGTAACATTCTTTCCTTAATTTTATATCGCCCACGTATATAACGGAATTCCGATTATCTTCGCATTTACGTTTAAACGTAACTTTTTAATCGGTAAAAATCCTGCGCCCACAATGACATGTACATTTTTCGTAGCATGTAGCGTTAAGCTAAATAGTCACGTTCTTGATGTACGTAGCGTGAGATAAAAGCAATGTGGGATATAAAACGGAGGCAGAAGCTCTGTCTTTCTTTCCTTTCTCTCTCTCTCTCTCACTCTGTTTCTATTCTAGTGGTTTATTTTGCCATTGCACAACCGCAAAATACCATACCACTACCGTCGGTACATTACAGTGTATTCTGCGGGGCGATGCAACGGGGCGGACGGTTGGAAAGTCTATAAATGCGTCGCGGATTCGCATGTATCGCGGTACTTGCTACTTAAGCCAAGGATTCGCTTTACATCCTGCAGGCAGGCAGCGTACGTACGCGATGTATAAAATATATATCCTTTAGCGGCGGAGCGAAAGAGATTTTCCTGCCTTGAATTAAGCTCTTCCTGTTTGGCGACGAGACGAACGAACGCGACCATTTGTATGCCAAAGTTGTTGAAAGAATAGCGCCTAACTTCTAAAGATACTTCTTATTTATACGCTCCAGCACGTGAGATACGGTCACGTCGTTTACATCAGAGAATGTTAATTAAAACATTTTATTATTCTCGCGAGAACGTGTTCTCAACAATTGCCGCCGTATATTTTTAACGAAACGCTTGACCTTTTTACAGATTGCTTTTCCACGTCGCAGAGAAAGCAGTATTCGTGCGTTTAATCGCTTTTAGTTTCTAAAGTTTACGATTAATGGGAGAAATAATATTATGCGGTCCGTTGGTGGGAAAGCTTTAAAGTGTACTTCGTTAAAGTATCGATATTCGCGCGGTACTTGATATAATTTAATTACCACTTTCTAGAAATATAAATATTATTTAATTTAGAATTTCTTCATCAAACTAAATAGATCAACAACATTATTTTTTTATTCTTATGAGATACAAGTAAATCATTCAACTACGTTTAACTCATCAAACTATTTACGCAGAAAAAGTTCAAGTGTTTTTACGTATTTTAAGTGACGAGGTTCCTTAAGCCAAGAATTCATCATGCTGTTAACTTAGCGCGTTTGCAATACTTAGGATATGTGTGTGTATGTGGCGTACACAATCGATTGGCTATTTTATTTTGCTCGAATCGCTAGAGCTCCACTAAACTCTGTCGTATTATGCATTGACCTGTATTACGTTTTTGCGCGCCCGTATGCGCGTATACGTTCATGCGATAGTTACTCGGTTCGTGAGCTGGCAAGAGACACGGGATGTAACGTGACGCATACGGAGAACGCTACGGCAACGACGTGTGGGAGCGCGCGGGAGGGGCAAGGGAAGAGGAATAGCCTGCATGTGCATCCGGATGGATTGCCGGGATTTTAAATCTGATAGGACGCTGATAGGCCAGCGGCAAAACGGGACGAACTGCAATTTTTGTTGTGTCGTAAAAAAGTATACAGGATCCGTAGTCGACACGGTTAGAAGTGAAAAAAGGGTGAAAAATCTTCGTACTGCATCGCCGTTTGTTCACCAAAGACAATATTTAGAAATTACAGTGAATAATAATTTTTCCTGTTTTCTAAATTACATTTATGTATATGATAGAAATGATTTCTAGATCCGATGTTATTACTCTTCGATCTATCATAAAGTAGGATCGACGGGAAGTCATACATTTATTGTTGTGTGTGTGTGTGTGTAAAAGAGTAATATATTTTATTTTTCAAAGAAAAACTCTTAAATCTAGAATAAAATTCAGCACATCAGTTTTTCTGAGTTTTTCAGCACATGAGTTTTTCTGAATTTTTTCTTAGAATTCACTCTGAAAATATGATAGTCCTGGGACAACATTGTATTTTGAACAATTTTATGTAAATTAATTCTTTTGTTCATTAACGAAACTATAATAAAATATAAAATAAGTTTAATTAATTTTATTGAAGTACATGGTGAAAATCTTTAAAATATTGTATTTTACCACAACTACCGTATTTTCAGGGTAAATTAAAAAAAATTCTCTTTATGTACTATGGCGTTATAACACATCGTGCGTTGTAACACCAGGTAAAGATTTATTCTAAACGTAAGAATTAATATATATAACTTCTTATATGTGTTACTCTTGGTTTAAGACAATAAGTCAATCTTATTTAACTCGAAGGAGGAAAATAGAAATTATTGATCTTAATTTTAATATATATTGTTTTATTTTTATACTGCGAAAGGTTGTGATAAGATTAAGTACGTAAAGAATATTTTTGTCTCGTTATCAGAAACATTTTCTGAGGGATATATGATTCGATATACGCGACATTGTACTGTATTTGTATTGTCATTAAAGCGCTGGAGGCGCTGAAATATGGAGCGTGAATTAAAAATAAATAACAAGTTCTCCAGTAAAATAAGCCGTGAAAAAATTTGTTCTATCAGATGTATTGTGTCAGAATTGGTAGTGTGCTATAATAATACTAATAACGCAATTTTATATAAAAAAAGAAAGAAACATAAAACAATGTGACACAGTTTGAAAAATACTGCGACTTCATTATTCGGGGATCCATTAAAAATGGGAAGTGTATAATTCAAGAAATAAAGTGATAGTACCACTTTTCGAGCATGTAACAAATTGCATATGACCCAATTTGCAAAATAATTATATCAGGTATATCTCATGCTACATTAGTTCCGATTACAAACGCTCATCACGTAATTTATTGTTTTGTCCTAGCATATTAAATATCACTGTTTTTAATTTAACAGTAATTATTATAATATATAATTACTGATTGAAACACTTGTAACAAGTTGATATATATACCCCATACGAGTGATTTATTACCGATTGCTAATTGTAACTGAATGTGAACTGAGTATCTTGCAGCACTTTTTGCTATATATTACGTATTGCTTGACTATGCGATAATGAAAGTCCCGTGAAATCCGATAGAAATCGCTGAAATCCGATAATCTCGGAAAATTGATGGATGGCTATAATGACAGGGATTAACGCGGATAGTTACTGTTTAATGACGATTTCACGATGGTCGAATCTCGCATAACCACACCAGTGGGTGAACCTCGATTCCAACCAGTTAATTAGGACGCAACGCAGCAGTTTCCCCGAGAGGATCTCGATGCCCGCATCGGTGAAAATCAAACAGAAGATTGATATCCGGACGGATTTGTTAGAATGCTTTACATTCTTAGATAACAAGTTTAACATTTAAAAATTTTTCATAAAGAGGTACTGTCAGAACATGGTACTGTCTTTATTTTTATAACAACTAAAATGAACCTTTTAAAGAATTTAAAAATAATCGATAATGCTGACTACTACGAGTATTTTTAAAATTTGTCAGTTTTAGATCAATTAACAATTCATATCTCGAAATCTACTGAATGTAAGAAATAAAATAGTTCTTTGCTTTAATATTTCTTTGCTATAATGTTCATTTTTAATCTTTATTAAAACATCGTGGATTATTCAGATGCTTTTAAGGGAATCCTAAAGTCATCGATCGAACGCAGTAATTTTTATACTAATTTTTTATTTTATTTTTATAGATTTTCTTCTCTAGAATTAAAGTACGTACAATAATGCAATCTAGCATGCACAAAATATGAAAAACGAAAAAAAGGAAAATGACAGTTTTTTGTCGACTTCTGACATTGACTCGTAACAATATATTCTTTATATAAAAGTTTTATACTTTGTATGTATAAAATAAGCTTTATCCAGAGATAAAGCTTAGGATATTGAAAGAACTATGCATTTAGAAATGTTGTGCGTTTAGAAATGACCCTACGAGTTTAAGTATAAGAAAATGGAGTGCGTGAAAAAAAATTATGCGCGTATGTGTACGTACGACATTAATGTAGTAGTGTGTAGACCTGCTACATACTCCGTGTTTCGTAAAGCGTATGTAGTATGTATTGTAAATACGTCTGCCTAGCTGGCCCGCCCCACTT
>NW_017300343.1:2337646-2442662 GCF_001594075.2 Trachymyrmex cornetzi | reverse complement strand
CGTTAAAAACAATCAATTTGAGAAATTAAATACACAGGATTTATGCGCTATTTATGCGCTACTATTTCCAGGCATTTTTTATTTTTGTGCTGCAATTCTTAAGGCACTTCCTTCTTGGAACGAACAGTCATATTCACCCCTAAGTCGTTTAAAATCGCAAAATTAAATACTCTGACTATGCAAAACAATTCTCTGATTTATGCGCTACTATTTCCAAGCATTTTGGATTTTTGCGCTGCAACCCTTAAGGCACTTTTTTCTCTTGGAGCGAACAGTCATATTTACCTCTAATCAAAAATGCCTGGAAATCGCCAAATGCCTGGAAAAATGCCAAAAATAAAAAATGCCTGGAAGTAGTAGCGCATAAATAGCGTATAAATCCCGTGTATTTAATTTTCCAAATCGGTTGTTTTTAACGGGAGGGGGTCTGACTGCCTACTCAGCCCCCCCACAAAAAAATTTTTTTTTAGCTAAACGGAATGAGAGCAAAATTTTTTTTTTATGGATATGGGTAGCGCATAAATAGCGCATAAATAGCGCATAAATAGCGCATTATTCCATAATTTTTTCATTAAGATTTGATTAAGTGGAGGAGCCAGCTAGGCAGACGTATTTTAAATCATATGTGTGTAAGTCGGTAAAACAACTATTTATACGTCAGAGTTTGATCTTCCACTTAGGATCCTCTATGCTTTTATAATGTTTGGGTAAAAAATTGAAAAAAATTTCGCTTAGAAAAGAAATTTCATACTCGATGATCGTGCCATATTATATTGGGACGAAACGAGAGTCTACAAAATGCACTCACAAGCTGGTAGTGTACAGAGGAAAAAGTATAACCGCTCTGTGTACTGAAAGTTCGCACGAAAATTCTATTGGCAGGGACATCTGCGGAATTATGTGGAAGAAGACAATCACGAATGCAAATATGAGCGCGCTGAAATATAAAATTCTAGTGTTTGTTTGCTTTTGTGAATGTAATTCGTTTTTCTGACTGTAACAACGGTGTACTGTTTTATAAAGTTACACAGAGAACGGATCACACAATCGATTATACGACATGAAATTTATTTTACAAATTAGAAATATTCATGGACGCGTAGTTCTCTAAAATTCCTTTTACAATTAATATTGTACACAAAATACGTTACTAATGATGCTTTAATCGCTATAATCAAATCGCCAAAGTGTTGTTTCAATCGTATAAAAAATAATTATGACGCTAATATATATATATATATATACGCCCAAGCAGAACAACAAGTCATTATGATATCAAAATGATTTCAAAATCTAAAAGTCATTTTTTAATCATTTTCAATTCATTTTAATGTCATTTTGACGTTATCGTGACTTGTTGTTTTGCTTGAGCGATATAATCCTTATATCATATTATGATTGCGATATACGTATATAAACATATCGACCCTTTCCACACGTAGATATTCAGCAGCATTTTTAATACTATATTAGCACTTAACTCAGCGGAGTTTAGCAGATTGATTCACTTTACTAAAGTTGGATTTCCATTATTGAGAATGTTTCCGCTCGTTTTTGTAAAACAAATTGATACGTTGAGAGTACGCTTATGTAGTATTATATATCTGCCTATTCTATCGCGCAAATAATTCTGTAAATATTGATCACTCGACGGAAAGTGCGGTGCAATGACGACTATCATTTGCGTTTGAGAGAAAATGAAACCACGCGCGCTTATACTCATGAGTATTCGCAAGTACTTCGCGGGTACTCGAGAGCGCGCACAGTCAAAGGTATATACAGTACGAGAGATGCACCGTTTTCATTGACGTTACTGCGTCACAACGAGGTCGCGTTGTATTCATTAAACGTACCATAATTTTCTCGAGTATCATACATTACGCATACTGCAGAAACAACTACCATCTGCACAAACTTGTCTCTCTTTTTTTTTACCAGGTTTACTCGCAAGCTTGGAAAAACAGGTTTCGTTTTTTAAACTGAAATACACGAGCACAGCATTATTGGGAGATTTATTTTCTTTATTTTTGCAGAGAAACATATTATTAAAAACGTAACATATTCTAGGAGTGACTGTATAAGCTTGGAATAAATTTACGTTGCTTTTCCCCCCGCGCGCGCGTTTTCAATTAAAATAAAAATTTCCTTCCCATAAAGAGAATGATAAAACTATTGAGGAGCTATTACTTTTTCAATAATAATCAACTTAAATAAGTAAGAATAAATTCGTGGAATGTTCTCCTTTAAAATGCTTTCATTATTAAAGAGTTTATTAGATTACTCCCGAAGTTACGGAACTCGTATCGTGATATTCGGAGATACTCGAAATTCAATTTAATGAGATACATAGATAAGGAAGTAGTCTCAAATACCGAAATACGAAGACATCACGAAATCAAGAAATCTTGAGATCCGTGCTATGTTTTTCTTTTTGCCAAGATGCTCGAACGACCCACCCATTTTATGTTCTACATTGCAATACGAGAAAATATCGAAACCGAATACTCACATTTTAGGTGCATTCCCATTTGGCTCGTGAATCTTTTATTTCTAGTTGAAGGCTTCGGTGACATGGAACGTACTTATATCTAAGAAGAAAGCAAAATGATAAAAAGATATTTTTATCAGTGAATATACTGTGTGTGCGTGTGTGTGTGTGTGCGTGAGAGAGAGAGAGAGAGAGAGAGAGAGAGAGAGAGAGAGAGAGAACCTGGGTTTACGATTCAATCCAACATATGATCGTTAAAAGAAAATTGCCGCAACCTTATTATACGTGCACGTGTGAGAAACTTATAAAACCAAAGAAAACCTATCCGGTTATTTTCGCGTTGGATTTAAACATAATTTAGATCTAATATAATGCAAATAAACGCAAATTCATGTAGATACTGATTTAAAAACTTAACGCGATATTTTCTACCTTTATAAAAATTACTGTAGCGTAAAATTACAGCTCCATTATTCGTGTAAGTTATTAAACCATATGTGTAAATTGATTATGTGTGACTCATAGAGAAAAATAAATTATCATCGAGCCAAAGGGTCCATCCTAATGTGTTGTTCTTCTGTGTCACGTATGCAGATGAGATTTGTACAAAATCTAGCAGTACACTTTTAGAATTCTACTTTAGTTTCGCATTTCTCCAACAGCGCATGGTTCTTTACCGCTACTCTTAATGCAGTCGCGTCGGTTGATTAAGTTGCTTCTCGTTTCTCCTTGCCAAGTTACTTATCTAGGCTGGGCGGAGCACCGTTATTTTTCACAACTTCGTTTACTTTGGTTACCGGAAATCTGCATTTCGCCGCGCGTTATATGAAACGTCGTTATGCTCCGTACGACGTTCACGATATGACCGTATGAACTCACGTGCTACAGTAACGAGCGTGTAAAACATTTCATTATCGTTATATACATGTCGTTGTAGTAATATTTTAGCAATGAGATTACGTTTTGACTTAATATCAGTTAAAGTAATTATATGTTACCATTACTGAAAATTAGGATAAATTGAATGAAGTATGTATTTATTTATAATAGTATCTTTATCTCTTTCCCAAATTACATTTATATAATTAAATTATATTTAATTAAATTATATTAATTTAATAAACAAATATTAATTTATTTAAAATCTTAACATATCAATGTCATGATTATTATACAGCTTAAGCTATTGGGATTGTTATGAGCAAAGTATAAATATATATTCTGATAACATTTGGCTTTTTGTGATGATAAAATAATTAATGTTATCATATATATTATATACTTATTTTATTTATGCAAAATAATGTATTAATTAAGATTAGTAATTTGTTAAGAAAATTTTTAAAAGTTAAATTGAAACTTTTAAGAAGGATTCTTCTTTCACGTTTATAATTTTTAATTTATTTATTAGAACAAGAATAATACATCAAGTTAACATCTGTCTGGGAAGAGTGGTCTAAATCGGACCGTGTTCCAAATAGGACCTTTTTAAATGAACACGGTTGATTTGAAAGCAGATTTGCGTACTATTTATAATGTAAAGTCCTTATAAGACACCGAACATGTGATAGCAGTTTGACATTTCTCTGTCATAACATTCATAAAATAGACGCAAATATGTATTTTCAGCCATCGTGCGAAAATTTTTTTCTAAAAAAGAAAGTCCTTGTAAATTATTATTTAAAAGGTGTTAAAAATTTGAAAAGTCATTGATTTAAGATAATTAAAGAGTGTATAATTTAAAAATATCAAGCACTTTGTGATCACTTTTTGCGGTTTATTGTAAAATTTGTTCCAAATTTCGAAAGGACCCATGTCCAAATCCGACAGTACACTGAATAACTTATAGTACTGGTGATCAGCTGACCAGATCTAGTTCAAGCAATTAAATCAGTAAAATATCATCAGACTCAGATTAGTTGAGTTTTATTGACTTCAATTCTAATAATATAAACAGTCAGTAATTTCTTTTTCCGAAAAAATTTTTATCTTTGACTGTCAAATTGCTCGTTTTTACTCGATACTAAGAAAAATACATTAAAATAAATATTTTAAAATTCTATCTAAAAATTCATAAAAATAGAAGTTTTCGATTCGAACCAGGGGATGGTCCGATTTGGAACCAATGGTGAGAGATACCTTAAAATGGTTTGAAGCAAAAATAAAGGGAATTAAATAATCTTTCCAATGGCACCTTCGATTTTACAATCGGGCTTTATTTACGCCTTATAGAGAGCAAAAACTACAAATAGGTCCGATTTAGACCACTCTCCCTTATCTATTAATTTTGTTAAGATTTTAAACACGTGTGCCAATGCGAAAATAGTTTATATTATTTTACGCAATCCTTTTTATAAGTATAAAATACCATTATTTTAAGGAAAGCTTGGCGAGAGAGGCGTAAGCATGCGTCGACATATTAGGAAAGTGGCTACTGACGATTTAACGGATTACTGATGGTAGGACAAGAGACCAAATGAGCCTCTGAGTAAGCCGATTGCACAGTCCACAACTGTAAGTGCAATCTGACTTCTCGAGTTTCATGTCCGGAAAGATCGACAGCGTAATGTACGTAAAAGCGGAAATGTGCATTCTAAATGGTCACGGCTAATTGGTCGAGTACACGGTCCATTAATTCGAGATAAATTTGCATTAAAAGTGGCAGCTTCGACATGTTTTGTCAATAAATTGCACCTTCTCATTGGGAGATGTTGTACTATAATAATACATTAATTAATAATGCAAATATTAATAATATTAATAATGCCAATAAAAAGCCAACACAAATTATTGGTGTGTGAGCTTATTAAAATGTCAATTTAAAAGAATAATGGCAAACGTTTCGACCTTGCATTTTTAGGTCATCCTCAGTGTATATTTAAATGAGATTTTAAATCTAAATCGCAAACAATCTAACTGATAAACGAATTTTACAATCTGCATATAAAATAATTGATGCTTTATTAAAGTATAATGGTTGGAAACTGAAGACTGAAGCTTCATAATGTAATAGTCTCAATTATTGAGTAAATTTGTGTCAATTATTTTATATACAGATTGTAAAATATATTTAGTTATATTGTTTGAGATTTATATTTGAAATCTTATCTAAATATGCATCGGTTGACCTAATACTGGATGACCTATACGTATAGGATGATCTAAAAACAAAGTCGAAATGTTTGCATTATTCTTTTATATTAATATTTTAATAAACTCACATACTAATAACTTGTGTTGGTTCTTTATTGGTATTATTAATATTATTAATATTTTAATTAATTTAATTTAATTGGCATTGATTTTTAATTAATTCAATAAGATGTACATAAGCAATAATTTTTGTATCTTTGTGCAATGTGTAATAAAACGAAATAATATTCTCAAATTATATTATATGAGTCGAAATATTTAAATTTGTAAAGTCCAACTTTAAATTCGGATCGTTAAAGCGAATTTGCTAATGGCTACGAGCGCGAATCGATGTTACCGAGAAATTATCTTGAAGAAATGTAATTCCATGGTGTATTTAAACGCAAAAGCAGTTCGGTTGCTTTTGCGGCCTATCTTTAAGACAATCCTCTGTACAGTATCCTCGATTTTCTTAATCGAAAACCGTCGCAGTTTGATTACATTTGAATATCGTAGCACATATCTGGTCGGCTCATGGACAATTAGACGGAAACGCATTCCTAACCATTAGCTCGAAATGAATTCACATTTAGGAGGCCCAAAGGGCTGATGGGCAAACCGATCAGCAAATTCGATTTTCTCTGCGTAACCCGTCTGTGGATTATTAAACTTATCGATTGGAACGTTGTGTTATCGAAGGTAGTAAAGGGGAGAAGAGAGTCAGCATAGCCACGGCAGAATACCAAAGGAGGCTTTAACTAACCTTCGTGTTGAACAATCTCGGTCTTGATTTGTCCAGTTGGTTGACTGTCCCGATTCTATTTCTGCTGTTTTCTTCTTTCTCTGTGCCTCGTTATACGAAGTTATTTCGTGTGAATGGCGTAAGCTAATTGCTATTCTTTTTTCTCGAAATAGCGACGACGACGTTTTAAACGTTCTCTCTTTCTCTCTCTCTCTCCCTCCCTCCCTCCCTCTCTCTTTCATGCTCCTCGGTCAACGGCTAGTACGGTAAACGCAATTGAATTGGAATTTGTCGTCCGGGTACACACCGCGTCTCATTAGGCGACCGCATTATACTCCCTCGGGTATCGACGGTATCGTGGTACTCACCCCTTGTTAGACCTGACGACGACGAGCGATGTATGCAGTAAGCAGTGCCTAGCGATGTTGACGGTTTTGTAATTGCGCAGTTATTGATGCTCGATTTACTCCGCCAGTGAATTTGCCATGGATGCGTAATTTAGAATTTTTCCATGGTGTGCTATTATACTCAAGCCCCTCATACAGCACAACGTTACGTCACGCCGCCTCTCTCATATCATGTGGAATTTTCTCCTCACGATGATACCTGTATGCAATAATCTAGATTATTACGAGTACAAACGTCATTATCGACCATGACAGATTTAAATGCACAAGCTAAGTATGTATGTAATATAGAACATTTTTTTCTCCTACAGAAGATACACAGTTCTCGTACCATTCGTGCAAATATTTTGAGTATTAGTTTCGCTATAGAGCCAATCGAACAATCCACAAAAGAAGAAACATGCTTGCGGTCAATGAATAATAAAATTGTACAATCTCTGTTACATGCTGAATAATAGAACTAGCTTAGCCGACACAAAACCATCGCGCATATTCCATCTATCGATTTCTATGATCTCGAATTCACAATCACTGTGCTGCCATCAATTAATCACGATATAAATGAAACAAGAATCCTGCGTCTGTATACGTACGTGTGCAGAGTATGATATTACCAATATCGTACTATACTGTCCAATTTTTTATTCTTTTGAACAGGAAAATAAAAGCATTTCTATATTTTTACAACGGTATACACATGTTTACAAAGCTGCAAATTTCTAGATACTAACAATGTACGTTTCGTATTGCGCTTTTCAGAGATTCCGGGCAGATGGAGGAGGCATTGTCCGCACGGGCCGATGATGTCGGGTTCCGGCTGCAACCTGGTCGGTGAGGGAATCGCGGACGGAAACGTGGCGGCCGCCGGCAAATGCGTTTGCGGTCCGTCGGTGCCCTGGTGCCCGGGTGAGCCGCAGCCCTACATGTACATGACGCGGCACGAGTGCCGGCTCAATTTGGAGGCGAAAATTGCTTATGGTAGGACGCATTCATTCCATATGCGAGCGTAGACTGTGTGATATGCCGCGGTACCACGCGATGCGATCCGCGTGTTCCGCTGCGGCAGCACGATAATGCGCGTCAAAGTGCACTAATGGCGAAATTAATTTCACGCTCGATTCGTCAAATGGCGCGAGTTACACCCGTCTATCGTTAGGGGAATCGGACGTAATACGCGTAACGCGGGACTATCAATTTTAATTATCCCTCTGTGTTCATTAGAACCATGGGGCATGTGGGGGGAAACTTGTGTAATCGATGAAAGTTTGTACGCGCTCGCTTAATACGTGTAACGATTTGTTCTGATTTCTTGCATCTCTTTGGAGACGTTGTGGTTAATGATTGATGATGGACGGAATAGTTGAATGAATCGGGGAAAGCAAATATTTGAATAAATCAAATTAATAAGAGAAAAGAGTCAATACAGTCGAGATCTTGGTGTTTAATAATATTTTAATATGTAAATTCTAAATATATCTTTTAGTTATATAAATTGCGTATCATTTATTGTCGGACTTGAAACGTATTCATAAACTAAAGTTGAAATAATAATACCACAATTAATTAAATTGATCGTCGATTTGATAATAATGCTATTAATATCTCAAAACACTGCAAATAAACTTATTGCGCTAAATATTACTTCAACCAGAATTCGAACTTAGAATTTCCTGACTGTCTTAGAACGGGTGTCTTTTCCAATTCCACCACTGATGCATGTTATTATTTTACATTTATAATTATTTACACATTTTATGTTTATAATTATTATTACAAAGATAAAAGATAAAGTATAAATTCTTTTTTATAGAAAATCATAAAAAATCATTAATTGCATTTCATTTTTGAAGATATAAAAAATAATCCAAAATACAATATTGTTACATCCGTTTATTTACTCCATCGAGAGAAACGAAAACGATCTGCAGTTATGTTTGGCTGTTTGCTATGTTTTTAAGCATTTGCACTCGTCCGTATAAATTTCTCAATGAATAGACAGTATTCATATCACATCGATGAGTTCACGAACCGATCGCGAAAATATCTTCAGTGTATATCGTTTGTGAGTTATTGCAAACGTCAATGTTTAGTTACTATTACATTTTTACTCTCTTAGAGTAACCATGTCACAAAGTTTCTATTTGCTTTGCGTTGTTTATCTAACGTGCGCGTGCTACATTTTACGATAAAAATCGCTGATATGATAGAGAACGGAATCAGTCTCGCGTAAAAAGAAATGACGTTGTTGTCGTCGTTTTTCCGGATAAGATCAGGGATAGAGATCGTCCGTATTGTGCCACATGAATATCTTACACTGCCGCGCACTTGCAATAATCGATACATTTTTAGGTCATGAGCGTCGTCGTGAAAACTATAAACATTTATTTGGTCCGTTAACAAAAGTCGTTTGCCCGGTGCCAATAGTACATTTGTTTTAAACTCAATCGCTATTATTTTTTAAAAGCACTGACGCTTTAAAAAAATATCATGCGGAATTTATTAGACGCGTCGCAATTTCACCGATTAATTAATTGTGTAAGCAATTACGACCGGTTGTTTATTTCGTTATTGTTAATCTTTTTAATTCAAAACCTTTATTTGCCACGAGAGAACTTTGTTTTCCTCTTTGTTTTTTTAATGAATTATTTCTGCATGATATTTTCTTAAAAATGTTTTTTAAAAGTGTTTAAATGGAGCTCGAATTTTCAGAATACTCTCTTCTTCGGATGGACTTGTTTGTTTGCGTTTATATTACAAATAAAGTAAAAAGTTGTTTGCGACTGAGAACCGGTTGGGAGCGAACAAGTTAAAAATTGACAGTCATCATTCGCGCTGTATAGTTTTATTGCTTGATATTAATCGTTGTGTTTTTATCATCGGTCGTTCCCCCAGAAGGATGTGTCTTTTTGGCTGTCTTCTCTCATCAGCTCAGCTAGTGTTCAAACATGGATAAAAAAGCGAAACAGTAGGAAGGTGAATGAAATACGTGAAACTATGTTGGGTGCGCAAACGGCGCGGCGTTAATGAAAAGAAAACATAAATAGTGTCAAAAGTGAGGACAACGACTAAGAAAACGGAAAAACTAAACTGAAGAGAGTACAGACGGTAATGAGAAAAAGACACAACTACGGGCCACGTTCGTGACGCAACGTACGTTCGTTCGTTATCGGTTCCGTCGTTTCTGATTAAAACACGCAAAAACAACCATCATGTGAGAGAGAAAATTGTGTTATTCCGTTAAAACTTTGAAGCGACTTTTTATAAATTTCTCTATTATCCAGCGCGATTTTCGATATACTGTAGTCATTCCTATATAAGAACTAATTGAATTTTATGTATCATGTCTTCTTTTGCTCAATTACATTAATATCGAGCGTGTTTTTAGAAAAATATTCACGATTTTTTAAAGCAATAATTCCACCATCGAAAAAAATTGATATTTCTAATTTGTCTAATAATATAAAATAAAATAATATTCTCTATATTTCATCTCACTTTCATTGAAAGCATAATTTATACATTTTGGAGATTCATGGTTTACATGTATGCGTTATATTAATATATAGTACATACAATGTTATAAGCTGACTGTCATGTGCATTCGATTCCTTTTGCTGTCAGCGCCAATAATTGTTCATTTCGAGAGAAAAAGGTAAATAGTTTTGGTAATGATAAATTGACAACTCTGAAATTTAAATGTCTGCAACTAGTTTTACAAAGTAATGAGAATAAAAGTATTACCGAATACTATAAAAATATAATCATGGTAACAATATTTATCAACTATTAATGGATAGTGAAATAGCGATTTAACTATATAAACAGTTACGTAGACTTCATATAAAAATTTTAGGATACGTTGTAAAAAAAGAGAGAGACCATAAATAAATTAAATAAATTTCAAAAATGTAATAATATTACTTATTTGTAGTAAATGGTTAATATTACTTAAATATTTTCTTAGTTCATATAACTTGCTTATTGTTATTTGCCCTCAAATTTCTAGTTGCTGATACAACTCTTTTTTTAAGTATATTGAAAGAAATAACTGCGTGGTAGACTCCATAACAGTTATGATTAGAGCTCTCATCCGGAGTTGCTCAGAATCAATAGTTAACTCATTCTTCTTTCGAGTGCAACTTCCATCTCGACATAGTGCGGTGTTCAACGTGTAACGAGGTTGTTGGTGAACGAGTAACAAAAGTAGTTACCCTGGACGGTGCAGAAAGTTAAATTCGATTCGTTGAGAAAAGTTTAATCGCGTACGTTCTATAAAGGTAGAAGGCAGACGGATTGTTCTTTTGCCAGCGAGTTAAGTACACGAGTAAAATCCCTAAGTCCAAAAGAGGAACAAAGGAACCAGCCAACCGAGTCCGTTTCGTTGAACCGAGGCATTTCCGATGTACCTGAATGACACTTTATAAATTAAAAGTGAGTCGCGTAATGTTTTTTAGGCGAACAGATATATAATATTACATTTAAACTAATATAAATAATGATTGATTACACAATTATAATACAAATATAAATATTTATTTATAGGATATTTTCTATTCCTTCAATCGAAATATTTTATATTTTATTATATCAGAAATATTATCTATGTATGATAATTATCGAATACATTAAAAAATAAAATAAAATGAAGAATGAAACGGAGAATTCTAGATTGTGTTTAATTATCATGCAGAATTATTATTAAGTATTAAATCACTGATAATGGTACGAAAAATTTGTATTGTCGTTCTTCGCACACATTTTTATTGTGTTCAATGATGAATAGCGAGTATTTTCAGAGTAGACATCATTTGAAGCAGCTAACTGATTTGAATAGAGACATTTTAGTGTGGCGTCATCTCCCGCAGTGAAATAAACTGGTGTTTGGAACGTGCCGTGAATTTCATTGAACCTCATTGAAAGTAATTGTCTCCCAGTTAATTGAGTGCAATGCCCGATATTGTTCACTAACCACGATAAAAAAATCATTGATTTCGTCACGGGTGTATTACACCTCGAAATGCAATGTACAGGAAATTGCGTGAAATACGGGATAGAATAATAGGTACACAGTGTACATGGAATTGTATTGTATGTCTATTACGTTTATATCGGTATTTACGAAATACATTTATTGCGAAGATTTTTCCACGTAAATTTCCATTAAAAAAACCAAATCCCATTGTATTATCTAAAATAATTATTGTACTGATTTTTAATAAATTTACGGTTTTTTTTTCAGATTCAATTTTCAAAGATAAAGATAATCATAAAAACACGAGAACTATACAGTTTTACTGATATATCACAAATGTTTCTATAACTCTTTCTAAAAATATTAATATATATTAAAATTAATTTTATCTTCTCTTTTATACTTTTAATCTAGAAAATTAAATGCTGTTATATTAATAAACATGTCACAATAATAATATATTCTCGAAATAATTAACAACTTGATTTACATGTGCTGAATGTTTTACAAGTATTTTTTTATTTTCTACGATTAAATAATGGGTTAATAACAGAGTTGCCTTTGACATATATACATATAGATTGCTTAAATTGCTCGTTGCCGCGGCCGACCTGTCGTTAGCAGAAATTAATTCGTTTAATAACGCGTGCGACGCGAATTTACTCGACTAGAAGTTTAGCGCCGAAATCCACTTCCCAACACCTTCAATTTCAGTTTATGTTGGGCCATTATGCCTGATTCATTTTATATATCTATAGCTTAACAACTAGTTATCGAATACCCGTGGTAAACTTATTCGATACGCTAATCTATAGAATATGAAGGGAATTGCGAATTACATTACAGAAACTAATAAAACTTTAATAAATACTTAGCAAACTTAAATTAAATGCCACATGGCAAAAATTCGTTTGAGTGGGTTTTTAGTCTGCGATTGGTGTCAGAACGTTTGATTCAAAGTATCTATTGAATAAATTAAATCTTCAATTGTTAGAACAGAAAAGATTATTCGTTCCTTGAAAAAGTTTCAATCAATTTTTGCGTATCTCACGTCAGATGTTGTGTTTATATCTTGAATGGCAAACTATTACAACTGGATTGTTTCCTTTACAATTTATTAGAACGAATAATCGCGAGAAACTTTCAAACTTTATAACTCCGTTTTCAAAATTATAAACAAACTTTGCATCTCGCTTATAAAACTGATGATGTTATTGGAAGTAGTGCCGAGTACGAAATTAATATATTTTTCTTTTAATGATAAAAAGAGTTTGTTTTTTCTTCTTCTTTCTTCTTATCTGATTTATTTTCATTTCTATTGGAGTAATGTGACTGATTATTTTAAAAACTTCTTGAAAGAAAACGCAATCAGTTTTTTTACGCAGCAGGAATATAAAGATGCGCTTTACTATTTCACACTTTTGTTTCCGGATTCAAAATATGTTTTGGTTTATTCGTCACATGTCAGAGAATGTAACATCGAACGAAAGCATTTATGAAACATTCCAGAACGTCCTTCGATCCTTTATACTCTTGGCAATTTCTTCGTTCATAGATACTCCTCTCACGTCCCGGATCCAATCACTTTTTACTCTTATAGTATGGCGAAACAACGTAAAGTCATATTGTCAGAAGTGCTGGCTCGGCAAGGTCTTAAGAAAACCTTTGGATCTTCACTTTGCTGCATACAGAATTTCGCAGGGTGCACGAGTGTCCTTTGAGAGAGCCCGGCATGGTCAATTTTGCTCGTAAATTCTTTTTATGTAAGCAAAATGATCTTCGCAGCATTTGGATTGACAACTGGAGATATCGCAATACAGAAAATCAATATGAACTTTAAAATCTAGCTGCTATATAAATCTTGTAAGAAAATACATTAAGTATATAAATTTAGATAAAAGATAAATATACAAAATTGTTTTTAGACCGGAAGAGACTGAAATTGCATATTTGCGGTCTCTGCAGATGAATCAAATTATAAATTATCTCAGAAAATTATTTCTCTTCTTATCATGAATTTTTAATTAAATATGTCAGAGTGCATTAAAAGTAGTCTGAAATTGGAATATCTATTATTAGATATCTTTTAACGACGAGATGTCTATCTTTATCCAGCCGGGTTTTGGGTCAGAGCACCGCGATCGTGAGAAAACGATCCCCCAACGTTGATTCTAGCCTGGTTTAGACATTAGACTACGCAATCGCGCCGATATAAACACGAGGTCAGACGTGATCGAGTGACGTACTACCAATCGCTTTTGTACGCAGTCAAGTCCAATCTAAAAATGTCAGATGTCCGACGATCTAATTGTGAGGGACGAGGATGCGGGAGTGTGGAGTTACGAACACCAATACAGTGCTGGTGCCTTACAGTTTCGTACTCTTCAACAGCCAGTAACTTAATAATTGGGTCATTACAGGAACGCTTATTGATCTTTAGATTCAACTTAATCCCCGACGGAGATCTTTGTGTGCACGGTTACGGATAAATTATAAAGCTATCTTCGGAACAGAAATGAAATCATTAATTTCGTCGAAAGCTACACCTATTTATAAATTAACGACTTGCGCGAAGATGTGTAAGATTAGTATGTGACGTAAATATAATTAGCAACGATGCGCGTAAACAAGTTAAAGGAAATTAAACAATATTAGCGGATGCTTCTTTATCACTCATGTGTCTCCTCTTCTCCTCTCTCTTTTCTCCCTGTCATTCTTCTCCTCTAATCCATTGAAGTAAACGGAAATAAAAAATAAAAACACAATGAGATAAATCTGAAAATAACTATTACTTTTTCAAAATAATGATTCTTAATAATCTAAATTTATTATTTTTATAATTAAGTAATCTCTATAAATACATTTTAGATGCATTGTTAATTCATATGTCAATTATATCCAATTTGAGATATTTTATCATTTCTACAGTTACTGTTCCTACTCAATATATCATTAATTTTTAACCAAAACGATGAAATTAAATAATTTATCTCAAGAAAATGTATTAAATTCAAATTGAGTTGATTTCTTTTAAATGTATAATATAGATGTTGTAACATGGATATTATTTATCTTGAAACTAACCACAGAAATGAATTGATTTACATTTTGATATACATGGATGTTAAAAATAATAAGATTTTGTTTATTAATTATATTTTTTTAATTCAAGGAATTGAATTACTATTGTTCCTTTGATATCCATGAAGTGTGAGAAATAGTTCACTTTATACGAAGTTCATAAATGAATTTATTAAATATTTTTAAGTATAATTGCTTTGTTGTTTTATATTACTGCTTTTCACATTTTATACCAATAATCAACGCAAAAAAGATACTAGACTGTATTTGTTTAAAAATTTGTTAACGTTGATTTAATGTTTACTATGAATGTATGACGTGAAAAGCTGATTGGATGGAAGGCGAAGGGCAGTTCCGGCTAGGTAAATATTAATAGTAAATATCGTAGTGGTCGTCCGAGGAAAATTACTCCGTGGATTTGCCTGCACTTTCGAATAATCCGATATTTGCCTGGGACTCGCGTCGATGTTGCGTAAAATTTACTCGCTATATTAAACGTCCGGCGGCAATCCATTCGGATATTTATATAACAAACGTTTGCGGCAGCGCGAAATATTGAATTGTTCACCCCTAAGCAAATTCATAATCTATAACGCGTCAGTGCCCACAATGACGGTGATACTTAATAAGACAAGGCATTTATAGAGCGATCATTTACTACGCATCTGAACAAAAGAAGTAACTGAGGTATTTTTTGCAGAATATTGTCAGGTTCTTAAATATCCACATAAATCTTCAAAATCATTTTTTATTAAGCTTCAAGAAATACAGCCGGTATTGTTTATTTAACAGTAATTTGCGTTCGAAATGATGCAAATGCATTTTAAAATAAATAGGATAACTCCGGCAAATACGCCGCGCTGGGATTTACGCCGCAGAAGTCAGAAAAAATAGAAAGAGTAGGGATAATTTTCCTGCAACTACTCTGTTACATGCCTTTATGTTATAATAGGTCTGTTGCTTATACTTTTTACACTCAGCATCTTCGTTTTCTCTCTTTTCAGCACCAAATATATATCTATCTTATTTTAAGTGTAAAAAGTGTAAGCAAGTCGAACAGACCAATTAGTATTGTGTTATGATTTCAGCTTCTTACTGTTAATATTAATGAAATTATTGTGAGTTGAATCGATTTGTCACTGCAGTAAGTAACGCCATCATAAATTATAATCTACATAAAACGATTATTGTAGGACGTGTAAAAGACTTAGTGGTTATTTCGTGATACATACGTGTAGTGGAATAGTAAAGCATATTGTGTAGCAAAATACAAGTGCTTTGCTTTCGTATTCTTTGTTTAGTCTTGTATAGCCCACCTGTTTGGGATATACGGCATTTTTAGCGAGTGGGATTTATGCCCAAAGCATACAAAGTGCGCAGATTGAATTCAGTACACTAAATGCAATAAACGTATTACATGAAATATGTACTTCATGTCATAACACTTGTAATATATGTAGGAAGAGTGTAATTATTATTTATTCATATACATATTTACCATTATTATTCCTTAATGAAATTTAAACTTTATAAACACATTTTATAAGTTATTGTGTCATTATACATCTTATTTATATGCATTATTTGTAAATTTTTCATGAGCCGTACGTACCTCCCCCTCCCTCTATAAGTAGTCACATATCCCACCCCTATGGAATATACAGCAAAAATGCAAGGGTTTCAAAAAGTTTATTTTTTAATATGAAAAATACATATTTCGGATTTCTAATATTTTTTTCGTAGTAGTAGACAGTACAAAGTTTTTACTAATATAGTTCGTTTACTTTAAACATAGTAAATAATACTTAATAAATTAAGTTTTTGATAGGTGCGGCGTATATATATACCGGAGTTACCCTGTATGTAGATATAAATACGAAGGTATAATTTTCAATGAGAGAAATGTGTCTTCATCTTATTCTTATACTTTCACATTTCTTTCTCGCATATTAACATTTTTCTTTTTTATAGTCTCTCTCGTTCCGTTACTTTTTACATTGTCCATCATCAATTGGTTCTGACTAATGCAATCTTCTTTGTGAATTCATTCTTTAATCAATGCCAATTACTTCGCTGGATGACACGCGATTTGGTATTTTAATGGAGCTAAATTGCATTTACGGCGCTGGTCATTACGGAGACGTAATTATCGAAGACTGAATTACTTTACTTGTTAGCAGTTCTCGATCGAACCGAGTCGTTCGGGCACCCCCGATCGCGAAATAATGGACGTGCCCGAGAATGCTATCTAAGTTTAATCTAATGAAGTGTTTCGCAAGTACTCGTTAATTAATTCATGCCCAATATCCGTCTACCGAGAAGTACCACCGCAGCCGATAAACTTCTAACTTCTGTTTCAGATGACCTCTATAATTCTGGCGACACGCCGAGTAGCACCGCCATCGAGGGTAAGTTACTTTCAACCAATTCCAGAAGTTTTCACGAATGGGCGGCTTTAATTGAGTATGTTTAGTATTCATCCGCTATCGTGTTTAAGGGATTAAAGGGAAATTATACGAGTCCGCGTTCCAACAGTGAACTACGTGAACTACGCGCGACTCTTCCTTTGATACTGTATCGTAGCTTCAGCAGTATTCAACTCTCAGCAATAATATATGTACTCATCGTTAACAAACGTTAACTAGATCGAAATTTTCAATGGTAGATAAATATGTGATGTTACTCTGTTGATCGACAAGAAGAACTTTTAAAAAATTCCTTGCGCGCGAATGTTGGTTATTGTTAATTTGGATATAATATCTTCTTGATGAAACGAAATAAAATTTACCACTATACTATTTACTCTTCACTTGATATAAATGCAATTACATTAATGTATATCTATTCTACGTTTCGGATTTTTTCAACATTGTTTTTATAATTCGCCACTCCGTTCAGTCATATTATAGAAAATGCAATCATTAAAAAAATATTTTAAGAGATTTTAGCCAGAAGAACACGAATCTCTCTTTCCTATTTCATTGACAATTTCTTATTTGATATTTATCGACATCCGTTTTATATATTATGAGAACTATTAAAAAATTGTCTCCAGGCCCCTCTGTATAACCAAACATCACTACTAATTATTTTCATACCTCTATGATTCTCACATTTATTTTTATGAAATAATTATGTATAAAAAAAATTTTTACCATAATATCCCGAAAATATTTGCTCGTCTTAATTAAAATCACATGAAAAGTTTATAAAATATTACAAAAAAGACGATAAAATATTTTAGTAATATAACATTACGACTAAAATTATATTATTAAATAATATTTTAATCGGATCAGTTGATGAGTTTTATTGCCTTTTAAACGTACAACTACAATTTGTTTTCTTGAAATGGAACAACGTTAGGAATGATACCGTGATACTGCGGCTAAATAGAAATTCTTCTCCGCCACTTTCCCCGATATCAGTGCTCTTCACGCTGCTACTAATTACATCTCTTATCGGCATCACACATCTACCACGTTCTTCGGGACGATGCTAGGAAGTGGATAACCGCCACTACCGGCAATGTAAGATAGTTCCATAAGCGACTCAATGCAGAATTAAATTATTTTGTAGAGATCGTGGGGAAAGGTTCGCGAGGATCAAGCATCAGTATTGGAGGCACACGAGATGGGGAAGGTATAAAATTGAACAGGCAAAAGTTCCTTCCATCTGCCCTTTGTCCTTTTTTTTCTTCTTTTTCTTCTTCTTTATAACGAAATAGGAAGAAGAAAGTAGTGAAGATAAGAACTTCCCTTTTTTGGATAGTTAGCCTATATCGCGCGGTTTATAACAAAACAGCGCGAAAAGAAGGTAAACTTCGACGATGCGCCAAATGGTCGTAACAAAGGAGGAGACCCGGCGTATACCGCGGCACATTTGCGGCGAAACTTTTCACAGAGAATTTCCGACGCGGCCGGGTGCGTTAAAAAATTACACTTTTGTGTGTGTATACCGTGAAATTGAAGTAGTAAGGTCGTTTTCCGTTTTTTTTTCTTGCTTGAGGCTCGTATCGCACCGGTACTGGCCGGTTTCGCGTTACACTTGCGTCACTTTCGAATTGCTACTTGTTAAAATTACGTGCAGGAAGTTTTATCGATCGTTCATCTAAATTTCGAGATACGGCACTACGGCACAATGACAATCGAGAAAATAAATGGTTAGACTTTTATCAGACTTCTAAGATATTTAAAGACCAGATTTTCTCTGAGATTGCAGGGTATTAAAAAATCTTTAAATCTCACTTTTTAAAATTTGATTCTAATTTTTTTACTGTTTTAATAATTTATGATTACTTTTTCCAACTTCTTAAAAAAATAGACAAATTTTACCATTCCACTAATTCTTCTCTTGTGGATGTTATATCCGTATTAACAAAACCGTGGTATATTCGTCACTCTAAATCTCAAAAATCGAGTTTGTTTCAAAAGTGAGAGAACGATTACATTATTTCGTGTTATAGTTAAGAGCCAAGGGCAATTTAATTTATCGGGTGGTCTTTCATACAAGTGATAAAAACTTCTCTCCAGTTGCTGCTAGCCATCGTGGTTACCGTCGGGCGGCCGTTTCCAACGAGTTTTCATGAAGAGTTTTCATGGGTTGGTTGCGAATGAGAGTAAAAAAGAGTAATCGCGGCAAAGTTCGTCAATGCAATTGTATTTCGGTGCGGTGTTTTCAGCTAAAGTCAATGAAAGCAGATGTGTAATAAACAATGTACTTGATCAAATTTAGCGAAATGTTCTATGAATGGAATTCCTCGGGACAACTTTTCTTTCGATTAGTGTCAATGTTAATACTAAGGTGCTACGTTATTAATAACGAAACGAAATCAAATGAAAATCTTCCAATGAAAACCTGAATATCCTAATATCCTAAAAGCACGGTATGATAAAAGTAAAACTGGAAAAGTATAAATAGTCTCTTTCTAAATGTCTAAGCCGCTTCGCGCGCTTCATTCTGTTGAAAGTATATTCTTTGAATGGAGTCGATCTGCTTCGTAATACCGGGATATCGTTTTCCTCTTCCTTGTTTCTGAATAATATATGTTTCCCACAATGGAGAAACCATCGAATATTCTGTGCTTTTTTCCACGCGGAAGACATTTGTCTCAGATATCTAGTCGTTATGTCTTTCAGTATCGGCTTCTTGTTACTCTTTGAAAATTTGATTATTCCATAATCCGTACATAGCTACAGAATTTTAAGAAAGTTTTAGATTGGCATTAATTCTGATTTCTACATTTATTTGTGACTATGAAATCGCGACAATTAGCAAAAAATGCGTTCTTTTGCAAATGCAGATATCGAAAATTGATTTCATCAGAATTTCAAATAATTGTTATTTTTATCGATTAAAGGTGAAGGAAAAGAATTACGTAAGTACCATAGATTTCGAATTAAAATGTTCAATGTAACGTTAGAAAATAAATTCACATTTTTATTTAAACGGAAATTGTATGTTAGAATTCTACCGTTCTATGCTTTTGATGGAGGATGCTAGAAGCAAATGGATTAGCACAGCGAAAACGTGACGAAAGCCGCTGCTTTGGAACAATCAAACTCGCAACCGCGTATATATCCTTCGTTTTCTCGAATTACAAAAGTCTACGAGATGTGCCTTTCACGAACTTTCTCGAGGATCTCGGATATCCTTGAGCGGCAACCTACCTCGGTAGTTTCCTTTTGATTCTATCCTACTGGTGCTTCTATCCGAAGCGCTATTTTGAAGCGCCTCTTTCTCCCGCGACCCTTTTTTCCCCGGACGCTGCTCTACGTGTTATTAAATAAACTTGCCCGCTGTCTCTCTTCCGAGAAAGGATTCTTCGGTAAATATGGGGCTATGACGCGCCAGCAACGTGCAAACATTGGCAAACTTTAATATCGTCCGAACGCGGGCATAATATAACATATTTTATTAAAGTGCCCTGAAAACACCGTGCCGTTATACAGGAAGTCTCCATAGCTTGGATACGCTTTTTCCAAGCCATTCTACAATACAAAAAAGTCAAAACTATTCGGATTGGAGCTATTAGAAATTTAGCAACGCTGTATCAGCAAATGATAAAATTTTTATTATCTTTTAGTTACTTCTCTAACATATAAATTCTATGGGTTTTCAGTAAAAATTTTACTTTTAAAGATAAAATATTTCATAAATTTATGTGGAAAGAGTTCTATAAAATATATTTAATATTTAAAGGTTTAATTTTATCGTTATATTGATGTAATTACCGCAAACAATTAATCTCGAATTAAGAAACGAGTCAGTAGTATATGATATAAATTACAACTTTTGATTATTTTTGCTTTCGGTGACGACGGAGGTAACTCGAAACCCTAAGTAACTTCAAATCAGATCAAATGTAATAAGAGTTGCAATATAGATATAACATTCATGATGGTGCTCTCGTGGACCATCTTCGAGTTTTATGTTTTCTCGTAGCGGCAGCAATGAGAGCGAGTAATTCTCAAAAGGACGAGGAGAAAGAAACGCGGACAGAAAATGGTATTCGCGCGTACAGATCTTGAGCATATTTGCCTCGATAAAACGGATAGGTTGTCTCGAGTTTGCGACGACGACGGTGCTGTTTATTCGAGCCAGCCATGGTTATGGAGAAAGAGGCGGATAAAACGCGGATAAAATGCGGTAGAGGAGAAAGGGAAAGAGACTCGATATCCACTTCAATGTAGGAAAATAGAAATTGAGCGAAGTAACAAGGCGCCGGGGGCGACGTCGTCGTCGTCGTCGTCGTCATCGCCGTCCTACGGAACAGAGAACGCTGCGCTCGCTTTCGGGTTTCTTTATGAAAAGCGAGTGACGTCGCCAGATGGTAGTTTATCAAAATGATATCCCTTTCCCCCATCGCGAGTCCTAACGGTAAGATTAAGCCGGCTCGTTCGAAAAACTGTCAAGAGGAGGAATTCTATCGAAATATAATGTTCAACGCTTCAACGTCGAAATGTCGTCTTGTTGACAGGTGAGCGCAATAGAGATACGTCGACAATGGATACGAATCGATGGGAGAATAAAGATTGCCTCGGATTTATTGCCTTCGCTCTCTTCTAAAATTTCATTTGTCGACATAGGGTGATAGAAATTAATGACGAAGCAAATTTTATTCGACATACTATTGTCCTCGCGATGCAGAAATAAATATTGTTTTTTAAGTTGGCAGATACGAATATGGGGACGTGGAATCGAACGGAGGTTCTTATATAACGATCTAATATAATACGTCAATTGATTAAATTTCTCGACTGATCGCATTTTATATCTGTCAGTTCATGTTGGGTGAAAGACTCTCGAATAAGGCGATTGTGCAATTTAGTCGAATTAATTTTTTTCTATTACAAACTTGTTACGGGCCTAAGTGGATCGTGAGACTCCACTCGGCGTTCAGAAGAGTAATCCGAGGGTGTGGTCGGGCTGAGATTAAACGTGAATTAATTTATTGTCTCCCTCTTCTGATAGAACTATTTTCTTACAAGAACTGATTTCATTAGAAGCTTGCTGCTAGTTTAAGTGGATTGTTAAACTTTACAGTAATTCAAGAGAGAGACACGCAGACCATATATTAATTAACTGTCTATATAAAAACTGCTTTTGTGAAAAAATTAATTTTGCCTTCAACTTGATTTTTCTTCTGAGCTCAAAGGATCTACAAAGATGAGATTGAATTGATATAAATGTTCGTGCTCGAAATTTCGCTTTATTTTTACGAAAACTTTTACGATAGAACGTTCGGTCGCAATTTTAATAATACAGTCGTTTGCTTAGATAATATATTGAAATGCATAGAAAAATTCATGTTAGAATTTTGATTCGAAAAATACAAAAGATTCAATTTAAAAACAATGTTTATTTTAAAAGTCTATATTTCCAAGCGCTGTCGAATTGTAACTAATAAGTAGAGTTTCTTTTGTTATAAACTTGTTTAAATTGAAACTTATTCAATTTATTTGAATTGAAATTTTGCCAAGAGAGAGTACTCGTTGAAAATAATCTAAGAAGCGCGCTTAATGGTGTTGACCGCGTTGTTAAGAGAGTCTCGAGGGAAATTCGCGTTTCCTAAAGGAACCCCGATTGTTCGAGAAGACAGCCAGCGTCGCAAGGCGAACGCAATTACATAGAAGTATCTAACAAATACGTTATTTATTTATTTTTGTGAAGAATTTGCTATTTTGTCGAGATTCAATCGTTTATTGTCGGACAATATATATGCAAGAAACAAAGAAGAGAGGATTCCGTGTTTTAGATTCCACAGTGCGTTTTCACGACGTTTTAATCCTTAATAAGAAACGGCCGTTAATAAATGAAACTCACGAAATGCTGAAGACATGCCTCCAACATGAGAAAGGCGATAAGCCGCTAATCGCAATTGTCGAAGTTAATCACACTATTTAAAACTTGATTAAATCCCGAAAAGGAATTAAGATTTTAACGTAGCTTTAACGCTCGATTCTTCGCCAAGTTATTAATTATGAATGTATAATTGTTTCAATGTCAAATATACTTGTTTCAATGTGTTAATAGAACAGCATAGATTATTTACAACATCTACACCTGCCATTTAATTTCCATCCAATTGGTAGCGAAATAATTGAATTAAGTGATTCAGTTTGTATTATTAATACATTAATAATAACGACGTCACGCGATAGTAAACTTCCGTAGACCATCAACTGTATTTAGTCCCTTATTTCAGTTGAGAAATATGCGAATCTATGTCTATCGTAATATTAAATCTTGTGTGAACGTCATATTATTTTATCTATATTATGTAAATCATCACTAAATATTTATAACAAAATCGTTAAATGATAAAACTTCACATAAAAATTTCTATTTGCCAAAGGTAAAAAATTTTTCTTAAATTCTAAAATGTATTCCTAACAAATCCGTGTTATTCTCTTTTTACGAGCAGGTTGAGGTTCTCTTAACATTATTCTACGTTCACTCTTTTATCTCTATCATCTCTCGCTGTGTTCTTACTTCCAACATGATTTGCGAGTAATAGCCAGGAGCGACAAGACTATCTCGTCTGTAACTTCAGAGCAAACGTAAAATTATACGCGTGGGTGTCCGTTCACTGCTTCTGCTAGTTTGGGTGGCTAGCCGGTTGCTTGGCTGATTGATCCAAATTCTCGTTGCTTCCACCGAGCATGAAAGGCGAATATTGCACCGGCTGTTGTATATATGTATAATAATTGCTAGTTATGGCTACCTTGCTTTTGTCGCTGACATTTTCACATGGTACAGCACTTCGCGAAAATAGTCACAAAAAATGTAGCAAATTGTCGCTTTTGTTTGAGATTTGATCGTTGCCTGTCTCCGTCCACAATTTTTCACCAGCCGTAACATAAGTCGCTGTTATGTCGACAAATTCGTTATTTTTTCATTGTTATCGCTAGAAAAGAAAACATCGCTTTTACGCATCATTTGACTCCGTTGAAATTTTTCCATTGAAGATCGCATTCTATAATATCATTGGCCATATGTCGTTGTCAGTTTAATTGAAAAGCGTCGATATTGAGGTGCAATACCTTGTACTTTATCCATCTTCAACATTTTCAAACAACTATTTGACTTTGATATTAAACGATATTTAATGAAACTAGAAATGCTTTTCTTTTAAAATGTTGAAACTCGTGCTGTCGGATGATAATTTTGAATATCCTACTTTCTTACGGTCCCGGCTGTATTGACGCTAGACTCTAAAGCTCTGAAGTTTCTGGAATACGAGTACATTAAAGAAAGTTCAGTGTGCATCGTTTAATGTTGCCGATAATTTAATTAATTGATTCATTTAGTAACAGCTGGTGCTTTGCCGCTAAGCGCATTAAATTAGCATGCATATTTGTCTCACGATTTTAATAGAAATTACACGGTCTCGTTAAATGCAACAACGCTTGGTCAATGTAGCGTTATGAATATCTAATTTTCGCGGTTACACATATATTTCATTTGAAAACTTATTGCTCCAAAATGAAATTCTGCCTTTGACAGAATTATATATCATATATAAATTATTATGTATTATATACTATTTGTGGGGGAAGCTGTACACGTATATATATAGTATGTAATATGTAATAATTTGTCTACATATATATTAAATGCACTTTACGCTTAATTAAAATAGAATTGTAAGTTGCACTCTAAGTTTGTAATTTGCATCGTTAAAAAAGTGAATAAAAAGCATTGAAATAAAAGCAGAATTTTTAAGGAAAATTATAACGAGTGTTTTAAGGAACACTGAATTCATGGAAAATGAAATTTTATGGAAGAATCCGCCGAGTAATTCCGGTAGTAATGTGTAAAAAGTCCGAGGTTTCTAGATCTGTGGCACGTTTCTCTAATTACGACACTTTTGCGAAACGATCTCCAATATCCAATCGTTTTACGTCATTAACGACCGTAAGAGAATCGGGTTGCAGAAGGGAATCCAAGTTAGATGGGAATGTGGAATTCGATCTTAGGAGGGTTTCCCTGCATTTGATCAGCCGTAAATTCACCTTAAGGCGTGGAAGAAGCTCAAGCGGTTACTTTTAAAATTAGTTATTAGTACAATGAATTAGGAATGAGATCGCATTAGTAATGGAATTTGAATCAAACCATTTAAATTTTTCTACGATCTTGAACAATAATTTGCCGTTAAGTAAATTTATGATCTATATGATATGCATAAACTATGTATATAATACGTATATACAAACAATTTGTTTAAAGAATTCTTTTTATATAAATAATCTTTTTAATAATAAATACTTTTGGCTTTAAAGGCACAATAATTAAATTTAATTTTCATTATATTTTTAAGTTGGATTCAATAATATAATATTTAAAAAAGAAATTCATTTTACATACACATATATAACAGATATTTTTCTATAATATTTGAGACTAAATATCCGCAAATGTATGTATATTTGAACGAATATATGTATAGGGGTAAGATGTCGTATAAACCATTTTCCTTTTTTTATCACATCTGATCAGGAGCGCAAACATAATGACTTAAATCTCATATTAGAACTGGCGGCATTAACGACCGGAAAGGAATCAGTATGTGAAGCGAACGAAATCAGAGCTTGAAGATAGGGTAGAAAGAATTCGATCACGCAAGTCACGAAACGCGACCCTTCTAGCGAGATCTGTAGTTCGTCCTTGAGTCGGTGAGGGATAAAAGAGCAATCAATCTGACCTCCGATGTATGCCTCTTCCTCCACTTTTCTTCCCGTTTCTTTTCCTTATGCGCATTCGTGGATCCAAGGCAGTTTCCGCGATTTCTTCAAAATCTCGGTAAAAGTCTCGAAAAGACGAGTCGCTCCTCAAGTTGCCCGACACGTCGCGCGAACAAATTTCTATTGTATATCGACAATGGCTCCGGCGGGCCGTACGTCGCAGACATAAATAACGAAGGAGCCAACCGGTGAATCCGCAGACACTGCACGCCCTTCTTCCATATTCGGAAATTCAATTTTGATAACGTTTGCCAGAAGGTAAGACTTGGGGGATGGCCGATTTATATCTTTCCCTCTGGTCGTCCTCTATCACTGCGAGTCTCTTGTCCCCTTTTCTGCAGTTTGTTTTCTCTCCCTTTTATCCCACGCGTTCTTTCCCTACTGTTACAATTCTTTTATACAATCATCGATGATTTACGATCTGATGTACACGGTGCTGAAAGCTGTTGCTTTCATCGCTCTATCAGTCAGTCATAACGAAACTAATCATTGAATAATGATGCGAGTCATGAAAAATAAAATATACGAGCTCTTTCATGTGTGATTTAACTTCTTTCTTATCTTTTAATTCTAATTTTATAACAACATAAAAAAGTTTTAATGCTTGTAGACCTTGTATAGTATTAAAAAGGTAATACGAGAGGATTCTTTAAATGACTTAGAAACGTCATTTTATATAACAAAATATCGTCAAGATGTTAGTATCTTCATCAAGCGATTATGCAATATTAAATTTTCAATCCCCGTAATATCCTCTTGGAGAAGCTTTTATGCATTTTCGTTCCTTCCTTTTCATCTTTTCTCGCGTTCGAGTAACCTTCTTCGATTTCTCGTTTACACTCTGGAGAGAAAGTCACAATTTACCGAGAATCTGAGGTCTTAGTAGCAAAGCTTGTTTTATTAATCCTAAAGACTGCGAAGTAAGATTTATCGCAATACACTGCTGCTCGATAGTAGCGGTGGCAAATTTAATCGAACGGGCCAACGTCGATCAAATTTGTTTGTCACTATCAATCTAAATAAAGAGTTACGTCGATTTCTTCGGCACCCATAGATCCATTCGGATTTACGGATGGGAACGTTTTATAAGGGTAATTGAAAAATATTTTCTTAGCGTGCGCGCTTCACGCGAAATTCAAGGGCGGCTGCCCAACATTTTTCGCGTACGCGCGAGAAATAGGACGTTTTTATCGATTTCAACTAGATGGAGAGCAAAAAAAAATACGAGAGGGCGAACCGGAAAATTGCCACAGGGGTTACATTTGAATAACGATACCTAAGCGTTTCTCGAGCTTTCGGCGAATGCTATCGGATTCGGCTCGAAAAATAATGGACGATCGTTATTTTTAGATGCCTATGATAGAAATTAAATCTGCTTGAAAAGCGCGCTTGTACAAAAAAATGTAAATATTTTTACTGTATAAAACGCAAAATAAAATGGATGAATTTCTTACGTGTAATAAATACTTAAAATTGATGCTGTCAGATGAAATTTTTATGCATTAAAGTCGATCTTTTTTCCCGAAATTACCATTATTATAATCTACGGCTGATTTATAACGTTACTGGAAGATAAACAGCGGACGTATAAATAATATTAGCAGAATAAATTGTGCGGTCACTTGTGTCCGCGTGTCCAAGTTTCGGTCGTAGAAACACAGCGCATAGAACTTTGCTATTCGTTTAGCCGGCTTCATGAATGTTGCATCGAACGATTACGCGCTGAATCAACGTACGTAGCTGTATACCGACCGAATTTAATTCGCCGGCACAGTTTAACCAGCTGCATCAGAGGGATGGCACATCCAAACATGACAAACGGTGGGTCACAAATCACGTATATACTCATTACTGTGACGTAATTCCCGACACTTTCAATATAACGCCGTTGCTATTCAACCGCGGCGTCGTCGTAGCGCACGTCGAGTACGAGTAGAATACGATTACGATAGTATTCGCGGCAGACGTCCGAATATACAATGAGTCGTGATATCGGTTGACAAACGTGATCAACGTGATTAATATTCTCCCGGGTGCTGTTTTTTTTTCGTCCACGCTCGAGCGAACATTTTATTTAGTATCGCGTATCGTTGTCAGCCGGCGATTCAGCAGGCATCTCGTTACATATACGTTCGCTATTACGAATTCAGTTCTAAATATTCGTCCACTCATAAATCGCAAATGAGATCTCGAATTGTGGCCGTATACGTCATCGATAAATGCAAAGCGGACAATAGGATAATATTCAGGTCGACGATAAACTTGCGGCTATCGGTTTAACATGCTTATCGCCATTCACGAGTTCACTATTAGTATCGTGAAATACGAAACGGCATAATTTTGACGTTTCTTGAACGGCGAATATCAAGTGTAATGCACGGGCCGTTCACTCATCTTTGCAGAAGCAACAGGGAGAGATAAAGTTCGTTAGATATTATCCCCTGTATATTCTGTAACTTGTTATGACAGTAACGATACCGTTACATTTCGTTGCGCAGCTTTTTACCGTGTACGAAATCTGCGTAACGACAATATAACAATATCGTTACTGTCATAATGAGTTCCAGGAATACAGGGGCTGGCAATTTACAACCGACGTTTACACAATAAAAGCAGCGGTTACGGCGTAGCCATAATTCGTACGTAAAAGTAGCGCCATTAAATATTCTGTACTCGTTGCTCGTTCGTCATTTAACGAAGCTAACGCATATACTGGCGTAGCTGCGACTAAAAAGTCAGATCTCGACGACGGATAGTGAGGATCGTTAAAAACGAGGACGGCCGTCGTTGCCGACGCCGTGACGACGGCGGATCTCGTTGGTGCACATCTCGGTCTTACGTAAACGCTTGGTATTAATGCACTATACTCTGCGTTCGTCTCTGGTACGAGGATGGATGTATCGCAGGAAGTGCTTTTCTCTTCGTCGCTTCTGCTGACGTACGTCTCATTTGCGCGCTTATTCTATGCAGAATCTGTAGCGAAGTACATTTGACGCTTGTTCTAACATAAGAGACACTAAATCATTCTCATTGTACGTGCCAATTTCGTACATTTTCATGTTTCGTATTATTGATTCAAATGTAGTATTTATCATCTTCAGAATTTAGTGTAGCGTTTGAGAAATGATATTGCTTAATATCGCTTATGGATAGAAATGTGATCATTTTAAAGAGAACAAGAAGGAAGTAGTATGGATTAAATGATTTTATTTTAATTTTAAATCTCTTTTTGATTTCTCACATTTTTTTAGATGGATATGTTATCGTTAGAGTTTGTATTTTTAATCGATAAAATCGATGGAATTTCGTTATGGGAGATAAACTTTGCTTTTCTCTTCCTTTTTCTTTCTCTATGGCTCGGTCTTTTCGCTCTGCCTTTCTAGTTTCTATCGTATTTGCCGTCACGACGGTCTTGCGTACACATCGTAAAATATGAAATATACAAGCAGGGCCAGAGGCTTTTCTGCAATTTTCATGCACACATAGAGTGTAGACTTCGTTGTTACGCGACGCATCTTCTTGTGTGGCCAATTGCAAGTATAGATTAAAATGATTAGCTTAGATATATGATTGATTTCCGTTGTTTTCTAGAAAAGTTGTTTGAAGAAAACTCTTTAAAAAGAATACTATATATATATATAGTATAAAATATTTTAAATTTATAATATTTAATTTTGATTGATTTTTTTGAGAGCTTAGAAATTAGTAAAAATTTTGAAGATAATATTATACATAGATCTATGTTAACAATTAATTCCTAATAAAATTCGAATAAAATTAAGAATTAAAGATAATTTTAATCCCTTTATACGATATTTAATATTGTGATACCGAAATATATTGCAATGTATTATATATTAATAAAATAAAAATAAATTATATCTGTAAAATATACTAGAGAAAAATTGATACTTTAATGATATCAGGTTTCACCGGAGTATCGTATCGCTTTTCACAATCAGCTGATATCAATTGATGTTTAATCAAAATATTAGTATTGAATTGCCTGTATCTCAAAATGAAACTTCATATTAAGAGTATCTGGCTTGATGTGTTTTGTGATAAACAAATTGATGTCGATAAACATCGATAATTCTTATTTGATGTGTAATAAATGAACTTTCAGTCTAATGATGATCAGGTACTTCCAGATTCATGTAACGACTATAAAGATAAGCCTAATTACGGTAATAAACGACATTTATATAATCTGTATGCTGGCTTTCTCTCGAGAACTTTTAGACCTGCGAATTAATATTCGATTGAAATATATCTCCTATTCATAGCGGCTTGCAGGAAAAGAGCAAAAAGAAGTTTTGAACAACGTAATAACAGAGTCACGCCGGTGGGTGTCTTTTACCTCGTTGAATTTACATCGCAGGCTTTCCCGGATTCTCGAATATGAATAATAATTCACTGGCGCGGACTGTCGGCTAGATCTATGTCCGACTTTTTTGGAATTTTCTCGCAAGGGCATCCTCGAGCTTATGCGGACACGGGCGAGGGTGTGTTTGTGAGGATATTTAATCGTCCATCATGTAAATAACGTCGCAGTCGCAGGACGATGTAGCGCAACTGAAAAGAACGGCTTTGCACTCTAGCATTCAACTCGCACGTTTATCTTTCTTTTTCTTTTTACCTTTCCATTTTCTCCTCTTCTGTTTTTACCTTTTTATTTTCTGCCTTCGTTTATGTGTAGCATATATATTGATTGAAAATGTATATATTTATGATTTCAAGTAGAATCATAAAAATTTGTTCGATAAAGTAAATTAGTACTTATTAATATTAAACATCTATTTTTTCGTGTAAATTAATTTTAATTTGTACAATATAAATATTTTTCTATTTAATTATAAATATAATTTTACGCATAGAAGATTATTTCTACGTACCTACATATGCGATTTTCAGTTTTTATTAAACATTTTGTCAACTTTCAGTGCATTTTTGAATCAATAATTGTATTATGTGACTTTATTTGAGATAATATACTCTACCGTTGCAAGGTAAATGCTCTTATTGTGCTCGCGAAAAGGATCAGTCCCGGTTGCGTAATGAGCTTTGCCTTTCTCTGTCTCTTTTACGATCCTTTCCTTTCACCCCATCGCAAAAATATACCCTCCATTTTCCGATTCCGCTTACAGCCACTGCGACGAATTTCCGCATACGTTCGCGCGAATTTTCATTTGAATAGTTAAATGCTGGCGCTCGGTCATTTAGCTGGTAGCTTCATCGCGGCATAAACCGCCGTGATTTAAGCGCGATCAGGACGGCCAGATATGTTACGCCAATTTAAACGGCACAAGAGTATAGGTATATATAGAGGCACAGATCGTGAGACAGACTGGTAGCGGAAAATTAAATGTGAGTATGATTTTAGGCGGGCAATTTATATGTAAATGACACTGCGCTTCCGCCTCTCGCACCCCTCGCGTTCCATTTAGTATCTCCCGCGGCATACCATCTACGCCGAATATTTAATAATGCCTATTGTTTCGCCGGTAACGTGCACTGTGGCTTGAACTCGGGCCAGTCTCCCGGATATCCCGCGAGGCCCGGCGAGGCATTCAAAATGCGAGATTTCGCCCGGATTTTCCGCGAGAGTATAAATGGTGCCGACCTTTACCCGCCAGCAGCATCCGGTTCCGGAGACGGGCGCGAGAATCCCGCTCCCGGGCGTCGCCCCCGCCCGAGGGCTGCTGAAATAGCGACGGTCCGTGAATAAAGGGCTCGCGAAGGCTTTGATTCCGCGCCACTGGGCATCTATCTAAACGCGGAAGAATAGCAACCGTGCGAGATTCGCGCTTACATACCGTACGCTTGCGCATCGTCTTTGTTAACCTCGGCTTGGCTCGAGCACCGGATAAAATCCGCGGATTATGGAACGATGTATGCCCTGCACCTGCGCTCGTCTTTGATGACGGCATATTGTTTTCGGCACGCGCACACACATGATCCGTCAAATTAATCAATTATTCTCGCATATTATTCTACGACGAAAGAAAAAAAAGCATTATGGTTAAATTGAATCTATTTGCGCATCAAATAGAGATTATCGATGATTATCGACGCGTTACTCTGTTTATTTAAATATATAAATCATCTATGTATATATTTGAAATTATCTATCAATAGAGGGCAAATAATTTAGGATTAATTGGCGAGAATATCTGTAAATATCAACGGTATGAAATTCACACTTTTTGTGATGTACATAAAATTATAACGCTGCAAATAACGATTATCAGCCAATCAAACATTTATTTGTGTTTTGGTGGGTATAAAATATTTTATTAATCGATCATCGCATGTATTAAAATTAGAGTCAGATTACAACTTTATATTCTAATGTTTGTTCAGCAAACTTTGCTTACCGGCCAGATGCAGAATTTAATTATGGCCGCGAAAGAGCGAGAAGAGGGAAAAAGGAGAGGTAATTGGTTACACTCGTATTAATGTCGAAATCATATGCGCGCCCTCGATAGACGCAAAGACGGTGTTTATAAGACACAGAAGCGAAAAGCGGCTGACTAAAAATAACATTATAGGTTTTCCGTTAATAAGGTATTAATCCGAGACCGTGTGGCAACTGAATTTATCGTCGATCGTTTATAATTTGATACGCAAAGAGAATCATACTGTGTAGTAAAGAGATTCAATGGAATCTGTACGTTTATATACTTGTAGGAAGATATATTAATAATACACGATATCTCTAATGATTATTGTACAAAGGTCATATAAAGGGTCCTCTACATAGAAGTCGTAGACGGTCGTGGAGTCTTAAGTCATAGGAAACTGACCAATTCCAATCGAGTATTCTCCTTATATTTGATTGTGATTGGTTGGTTTCCTACGACTTAAGACTCCACGACCATCTACGACTTCTATGTAGAGGACCCTTTGAGTTGAAATTTATTATCTTTAAAACATGAAAATTAAAAATATAAAAATTAACATAATAATCTTTATAAAATCAATAGTTTCTGTCGTAGAAAAAATAATTATTAATACATATTAATACATATTAATATATTATATATGTATTAATAATTTTTTTTTTTCTACGACAGAAACTATTGATTTTATAAAGATTATTATGTAATTTTTATATTTTTAATTTTCACGCTTTAAAAATAATAAATTTCAACTCTTATATGCCCTTTGCACAATAATTATTATCGTGTATTATTAACAATAATTCTTTTTATCTTACGATTTTAAGATATATTAAACTATTACTAATTATAGAATTAGAATAACAAAGGGACTATTGCAGTCAGGCATGGTAAGAAGTGCGTAGATTAAGACTTTAAATGTAAAATTACTTTTATATAACATTTACTCAAAAAGTCAAGAAATTTAAACCATTATCGTAAAGCAATTTAGAAATTTGATAGATATTCTTGAACGTGATTTTTTCCCCTTGGGTTTATCAAAAAATCTGGAATTATTTAATTAATTTTATTAGCGCTCATAGAGATCAATTTCAGAATTATCGTATAATGTTTGTAAATCGCATATTCGAAAATTATTGCTATACGGGTTACGCCGGCGGCGGCAATGACAGTGTGGTTGGCCGTGGGGTTTTATCTGCACGCCTGCAGCTGAAATTAATTGCATTCATGGAAGTTGATTATGTTCATTTAAATAGCCACGATCGCGAGCAAGTGAGGGAGCGAGCGAGAGTGCGCGGTATTTCCGCGATATCGCAAAAACACCGGCCGACTCAAAGACTCGTGTGGTTTCCCATTAATTCTACACCTGTGCCATGTCGTAACTAGTGTAAAATTACATTTCGCCCGTGTGCACGTCGCGTTTGCGTGTTTGTTTACTTCTCGATCGTTTTACTTTGTTTTGATCGCGAAATGGCGGATATTAATTCCGTGCCGGTCGCGTCGGCGATTTTACTTTGAAAACGTCATATCTTATATTTTTGCGCAATACAAATTTTTATGTACGAAATTACGGAAAGTTTTAATTTCGTTTTGCAAATATTTTATTTCTAATCTAATAACGATCTCTATGTTTACTAAACTCGGATAATCAATAAATTAAGGTAATTACACACGTGAGTATAATATTAAAACACTTTTCAATGAAGAATTACGCATCCTTTATATACACATCATTAACTGTGTTAAAGATGATGTAAAGTTAATTAGTTTTTGCAAAATTGTGCAATTCGTGTGCCGCTGGCTTGATTACACATTACGAAATCTCATTCTGCGTGTGCATTGCATTAATAATTTTCAACTATCAACGCCATATGCACTTTGCCTCGTGGATGTACTCTTTGTTAAAAAGAGATACATCAAACGTGCTATTTTTAATTAATCCTTTTGCCTGTTTGCTATTATTAAATGATATATCACAAAAAGAACCATGGTGAAACAGCAGATACTAATTGAGTAACATATATACTTATATGTATGTAGCAAGCGGATAGCAAGCGCTATACATGATATATTTTTATAATAAAGCTTATATTTCCTTTTTTCGTAACATGTGTCTCGCGTATATAATTGTATCAGTATAATTATTATATGATCTTTACCATACAGGCGAAAATAAATTAAAATATATAGGAAAAATTAACATGTAAACTCATATTAACGCACTTTATTACAAACGTTTGTTATTTGATGTACGGTTCTATATATTTTTTAATTACGAAATAATATTCAAAATAGAAACTCGAATCCGATTAGATTGCACCTTGATTTCGGATGTATATAAAAAGCTTTTTGAAAGAAATTTCATTTTATAAAGATCGATACATATTTCGAAGAACAGTGAGCAACAATTACTTACTGAGGACACGATGCTGTTACATGTTATTTCGGAAAATGTAGCATTACATGTACCGTGCATAAAGACGGATTGTGGTAAAGGGCAGTTAAAGGGCATTTTATTTTAGTTTAGAATTTTTACGCATTTTTCGTCGGGCTTTTGCATTTTTAATAGGGCTGCCCGCTTTATACCGGATGAACGTGATACTGTTTTAGTACTGTTACATACTTATCTAATTAATTTACAAATTCGACTGCGTAGCAGGCACCTCTAGTCCGATTAAGTTTGTTCATAATTTATTTCACTTTTCCATAATTTAACGTGACCTTCGTCTCATCATATAAATCCTACATGATGAGCTTATATCGTTTAACGATGTGCACATAAGTACGATGAGTATCCGCAGATACGACAGCGTGTTGCGCATGTATCTGTATCGAGTTTTCTTGCCATCACACTCTAAGGGATACACCGCCGACAAATAGAGAGACAAAGGGTGTAGATGAAGGGGCCAGAGGTAAAAACGAGGAAAGAAGGAGACGGACGAGAGGGAGGGGGGATACGACCTGGCTTGGAAAATCCCCCTATAATTAAATTGTCTTTTATATTCAGACGAGGGCTGAAAATGAAACTAGTCCAGGATAAACCTGCCGAGTCGTTCCGCCGGTTCTACCTCTTTTCTCTTCGCCTCTCCATGCTTCTCGATGTATCTCTCTTCTCCGTTTCCTCCTCTCTCCGATATCCTTTTTCTACGATCCGTCTCGATCTTCTCTATCTACTCACTCCCCCTCTTCCCCCTCAGCCTCCCCTTTTCTCTTTGCTACTTTTCTTTTTCTTGCGGATCTAGAGGGCAATGACACATTCTCTTCGATGGCTGCCTTCGTTTTCCATGCTCCGTTACACCCTTCTCACGCAAAATGATGCCCCGTCAGTCTACCATCGATTTCTGTTTCTTCGCGACATTCTTTCTCCCTCTGGAATTTGCCTGGGTACTTTTCGAATCAGGTGAATCTCTGTTGAGATTTCTCTCTCGCTTCCGTGTCATCCTTGAAGGTCCTAGCCATTATTTCACGTATACGTGTTATATATGTACATATATATTATAATATTATACATGTGTGTGTATTTTATACATATATCTATATACAAATGTATATGTGTTCATGTTACGAATAACGTGTGTGTGTGTATATATATATATATATATGTATATATTTCCACCATCTTGTCGACTGCCTCGTTTGACTTGCAAATGTAATCACTAAGAGCACCCATTTCGACCTGATCCTATTTCTATGACCGGGGGACCGCACTTGCTAACCTCGTTCCTAGATCCCGATGAGAAATCTGTGCGGAGCATCGATTTAGCGAAGTACCGAGTCCCAGGATCAATCGATTCTCCATGATCTTCGATTCCCGCTTTCTTGAAAAATGGGACTGTCTTCGATTAAATCTGAGCCATGTAATCACGTTTACGGGCGACATTTGGCTTTAAATTCGTCGAAGGGTTCAAAAGAAAACCCAGGAAAACTTTTATGTACGGGATTTTATATACACGAGCAACAATTATAATCTAATTTTGCTCGTGACATTGTATAATTTCCTATTTTAGTGTAACTTCCTCAATAATAATCATCTGGTTCTGTTATTGCATATACATTTGCCAGCGTGGCGCGTGTTCTAATTTGATTTCGAATGGTTACGTTTCGTCACGCGACTCCACACACATTGTTACGGATAATATCCGCGTATGTTCGTATATACCCGCGAGCCACTGTCTGAATTTAAAAAACGGTCCGTTGATTAGCATGAACTAATTACATGCAATTAATTAATTACAATTCTATACGATGTAATGGCAGGTGTGCCACAGGGTGCGACCGTTGAATTTAGAGCCGTGCAGTAATCACATCGTATCATGTCGTGTAATATGCATATCCGAGCCGGCCAAGAGGAAAGAAACTTTTGCGGCCGTTAGTTCACCGGTTATCTTTATTACTCTCGCTAATGCTACGCCGCGAAGGTACTCTCGCAATTCTCCAAAGAGAACGCAGCCGCGAGAGTAATGTCTGCGAGCAGCGGCGACCGACGTTGAGATTCATCCCGCGTGCGTACGACAAGCTTTGTTTGCCAATGTCGTGCAAGTGTTTCGCGAGCAAACGTCCTTATCTCCTGGGTCGCTTTGTACGCCAAACGTAAATATTTTAGATTCCTCTTGCACCCCGCGGAATCTTCATTTCTTTTTCATCAAAGTGATCGGCCGAGTACGTATGTAAATCGTAAATAACAGAATATACACTGTAAAAAAAATAAAATGTAAATTTTAACTTAAAGACGTGTAGTGGACTCTCTGAGCATGCAAAAAAATTAAAATTAACATTTTTGCTAAGTCTTTAAGTTGAAATTAACATTTTATTTTTTACAGTGTATGTGTACGGTGCCTTTATCCTTTACATTTAAGAGTACACTTGGTTGGTGCCTGAGAAACTGGCTCGATGATGGGTTTGTCTGTACGCAGGGGAGTACTTTCGCCATTACCACTCGAGGATTAAATTTATTGTTCCCCGCGAACGCTCGGAATCGTTCTCAAGAGTCATTCGACTGCACTCTAATGATTTCTGCCGTGTTGTAAAATCTATTTCGTCATTCGCACCGTTAGGAGGTACGTTGAGCATCTAGAACGACGCGTGTAACAAATTAGAAGGAATTTAAAAGCTCTTTTTAATTGAGAAATTAAAACAATTACTTACAGAGAACTCGTACTCGTGAACGAGGTAAGATTTACACGACAGTAATCATGTTCTTGTGTTGTTATTCATCTGTTGTCATTTAAGATAAATGAAATTTATACAAATTAATCCAATTTCTTGCACTTAATATATATCGTTATAGATTAATAAATATAATTATTTACATCTGTAAATTTGTTCAATATTAACATAATCGTGTAATCATTAATTCGTTTAAGAATTATTCTAGTTATTTATATTTGTAAATTTATTCGATATTAATATAATTGTGTAATCATTAATTTGTTTAAGAATTATCATCCAACCAAGAAATATTGAATTCAGTTAATTAATTGTAAAAATTAGTTTCACGACGGTTATTATTCCATAGAATTATTAATCGATGTGGTTTAACAGTCGGATACTTCTAACGACGACGTAGAGTTAATGTATCTCATCAGAGGAAAGTACGTTAACGTTAGTTAAAGGGGCTGAAACTGGCAAGAGTAATGGCTTCTCCGAAGCTGGGCTATCGTTATTGTTGACTGAAAAAAAAGCGGGCAATGCGCGGCGACCGGTCCGGAACCGACAGCTCCATCGAGCAACCGTGGTACGCAATCGCGTCCGGCAAATGGGAGCAACCAGAAGGACGAGTGACGAATAGCCTGTGCTCGACTACTTTGGACGTGGTCCATTGCCGGAGCTGCCGCGCTTGTTAAACCGTTTCGAACTGCACTTTGCGTGCCTTCGCGTAGTTTCACGCCCTGTTACGAACACCTTCAAGTACGACTGCGGCGACCGATTCGTAGCACTACGAAGCCTCTTCGTATGAACGTTTTGTCGTAAACCAGACGGAAATTTCGCAACCTGCGAAACGCAATTTACCCTTTTGCTCGAACATGCACCTATTCGATTTTGTTACTAATATGTATTGAAAAACTGCCGGAAGATAATTACGTGAATAGAACAACGAGACAGGAATGTCGACTGCACTCGTAAAACATTATTAATGTTTTGCATTATTTTTTTTCTCAATTAAAATAGGCGCTGTCTTTCTCTTTCTCTTTCCTTTTCTCTACTGAAAAGGAACTCGTTCTTTAATCAGTTTTAAATTATACTCTTATTAGTTTCTAAGATATTAAAATGAAATTAGTTTTTAAGTTATATAAAATAAAAAAAGAAGGTTAAAGCAAAAAATAAATTCCACACTCATGAAAAAAATATACGCGATATTTGGAACATCTCGTGTATCTAAAGAAGAGTCTGACTCTATCGGAAATATTTATTATTCATGAGTTTCATTTAATTACGCGAAAAAAAGATTAGTTTATGAGTTACTCATAACTGTACATAGATAAAAAAGGATTACTATTCTTGGTGTTAACTTTAAATAAGAAACATGAAAATTTGCTGGAACAAATTATCTTACCTTTGCAGTGACGTGTTTACAACTACACATTACACAATCATGATTATTTCTTGTGAATACAAGCATGACTTTCAAATGTTCAATATATACTGTTTTGAAACATAAATATTATAAGAGAAATAGGACAAAAAAGTCCCGCTCTATCCTATTTATTTCTTACAATTAGTAATCTCGGGCGTATTAGAAATAAATATCAACTATTAGCATAAAAGAAAGAGACCGCTTGATGAAATGCATCGTAAACAGGGCTTGCAATATACATTTTTACTATTTGTTGATAGCTTAACGTTTTCGACGTGAACGTGATGGGCAGCAATATGCTTGCGTGATAGTGGCTAGTCCATTATGCGCGTTTATGAATGCAAATGGGTTAAAGATGGCCATGAACGCGCACGAAGGACGTAAAAGGTGAATATACGCATACGCGCCTCCGAACATTTTAGCAGCAAATTCTCTGGCCATTTCTATGGGTCTAATGGCACGGATGATTAATGTGCACGTAAATTGTGTAGTATATATTTCATTGTTAAAATTTTGGAGCAACGGTAATAACCACAAAGATCGTACTAATATACTTTGTTTTAATAATATACTTTGTTTTAAACGTCATTTAAAACAAAGTATAATTTAGCGGCATTCTTATCTTATATTTAATATTATATCTTAATATGACGTATTGTATACTACTACTCGTTTAATAAATAATTTGAAATGAGTGTTACTGTACAGAGTTCTTTTTGTAACAATCAAAGATTAGAAATTTAAAATGCCTATTATGGTCGAAGCTGGATCTTCGTTGCTTTTTAAATAATTCAATCTTGAATTACTAATATATATTATATATGTACTTGCATATATACCATATTGTAGTCTTTTTCAAACTGCGCGCCGAATTATTTTTCCGGACTAAATAAACGCAATTAAAACTACTCTAGTAATCGCGAATTAAATTGACAAGCAATTTAATAATTTTGATGCTACCATCAAGCATATATTATAAAGATGTTAATATATTAAAACTGTTAATAAATTTATTTAGTTCGGAAAAATAATTCGGCGCGCAGTTTGAAAAAGACTACAATATGGTATATATGCAAGTACATATATAGTGTATATTAGTAATTCAAGATTGAATTATTTAAAAAGTAACGAAGATCTCCAGCTTCGACCGTAATAGATATTTCAAATTTCTAATATTGATTGTGTTTCGCACATATACGGTCTAAAAATAAAGACACACAATCAAAGATTGTTGTAACCGTTCGAAATTATTTGGAACTTCCCGAGCAGTCGACAAATTTCATAATGCAAATTTCACAATGACATTTCAACGAGGACATTATCGAGAACCGTTTCGGTATATTAACAAGTATAATGCTAACAGTCATAATACATTCGATGTATAATAGACGATACGTATACAGCGCGATATTACAAAATAAATATTTGTATTGCTCGCTGTCGATCGAGAGGCAGCGTTTTTCGGTTACGCGAATAAATTCAGTCAGTATAGTGGATTCACGCATGACGGGCTCGTCATCGACAAGATAACGCTCTTTCGTATTTCTGTTTTTCGTCGCAGCGTCCATGTCGATGAATCGAGAGGTGATACGTTATACGCTCCGGGAACAGGATCGGGAACAGGGTCCTCTCATTGATCCGGAAAACAAGACAATCCACTCGGAAGTTTTTATCGTGGAGGCAAAGGAAAGAGCGTGCAAAATCACGGGATCCATTCCTGGTTCCTACTACCGCGGATGCGGATTCCAGGGATCCCCGGGATCCAGCAGACTCTCACGGTCGATCGCGTTTGTCACGTACCGCGGAAATCAATGAGTTCTACGTACGATGCTCCGAAGGAATGCGAAAGGGGGAAAGCTTGCGCTGCAACGACTTTCCTGTCGTGAAGGTACGCCTGATGTATGTCGCTTCCTGCAAGCTCCCCTGGGCGACATTTAAACGGATGCATACTTCCACGGATTTTGTTCGGGGCTTCTAGTGCTCCAGTTACTCGTCTTTAATGTTAATAATGTGCAAATAACCGTCGCTTCTAACTATCTCGCCTCTTGTTCGATCTCTTCTAAACGCGAACGTCAAAATGAATTTCACGTCGGCTTGTTTATCAGTTCGTTGTAGCTAAATTTTAGTTACTACTCTTTGATGCTGAGAGCTTATTTGAGATACGAGTTAATTTATCTAATTTTTTTTTATTATTTTGCCTTCGTTTTCACTCGTAAGAAGCGTACACTGTTAAATTCGTAATTATACCCACAATTTGAGTTATTTTTAATCATAGATCGCCACTATTTCTACTCAATTTAATTAAAACAGTGAAGTTGAACAACTTAAGAAAATGTGTTCATTATTATTATTTGATTCAAATTTAGTTTGTTATTCACTAATTCACTAATGTTACAAAAAATATGGATATTTTTACTTTGAAACCAACCTCAGAAAAATGGATTGATTTAGGTTTTGACAACCATGAAATTAAAATAATAAAATATTATTTAACTTGAGGGATTGAGTGACTATTGCTCCTTTGATTTGATATCTAACAGTTTACCATTTTCTTTATTATCATATTTTTCTTTCTTATCATGTTTTATTCTGTTATCACATGCATCTGTCAGACATATATACATATTCGCGGTGTATTGTCTTGATTTTATTGCAACAAGATGCTCAGATAAATCTTGCTTAGAAACGGTGAATTTGCCTAAGAGAATGTTCCACACGCGATGTACCCTCGTTGGAATATGTTACAGTTGCTTCGTGTACTTACTTAAGAAATAGTTCCTATTCCTCGTAATCCATCTTATAGAATTTTCGGTTGACATTACCGAAAATGTTGTACTATGTTGTACGATTTAGAGAACATTACTGGAAAGCTACGCATACATATACACGATGTACATATATTAATCTATTTTTAATACTAAACTAACACGGGTTGCCTTATTTTGTAAAATTTTTATTAACATTTCGCGCGGAATAAAAGTTGAAAAGTTTTAACGAATCGAGATATACGAATATAAAATACTGATAGTGAGTAATACTTGCAATGCAAACATAGATGTACCTTAATAGGGGATACAAACCGATTTTAAATAAAAACATATTTGCAATAATATACAAAAAGAACAAAGAATAACACTTTATCAGCGTTTACCAATTTTGTTGAAATTGGAAACGTTTATATGTATATTTATGCATCTTAACTATTGCTGACTGTTAATATTAAATATTATTAGTCAAATAATTGACTAATTACTCAACTGTTACGTTAAAATGAATATTCGTAACGTAATATATTTTAACAATGAAAATTAATTATGTTTTATTGCCACACAGTTGTACCGTTAATCACACATCGAACGAATTATATTGTAATATATCCGCGTCAAGGCACATAATGTGTATTGTGTTATGCGAGATGTGTTTTGTGAGAATTTGCATGGAAATTTTTGTTTAATTGACATATAGCGTTTTTCACTGGGCCGATATTAGCGGCTGACATTTAGCATTAAATTCTGTTCTTTTTTATACCGTCATCAGGAGTGAAATAAACAGAAACTCGTATCAAATGCAAAAAGCGAGGATAACGCGGTTATTAATTTTAACCTCAATGGATTATAACATTCGCAAATACAGTCAATGATGTTTCGGTGCGCGTAATAGAGAAAAAACATTAAATCGAAAATAATATTCCGAAACAAAATGACGACCGCGGATCTTTTTTTTTTTTTTCACTGAGCTCGTGTTTGCCGCGCCGGGATACGAGTCTTTCATCTCGTGTGTGATACATTTCCGCCACGTATGAATGAACGGTGTGCAAGAGTGTTTCTCGCGTCCATGACATAACGTACACAAGATAGACGCGATGAGAGCAATCAGCGAAATATCGCGAGTCGTCGCGCTCGCTGCTCGCTCGTTCTCCCGCCCGTGCGAATAGTTTAAAGCTGCGCCGTGTTGCGGTTTTAGAAATCGCAAAGTGAAATACCAGTCGCTGCACCATCCCGGCTTCAGCTTTGTAAATCGACGCCCGATTCGCGAGCGTCCTTTGCGTCACGGTGCAACCGCACATCGGCCGATTCGGTAGCCGACCAACAGCTTTGAATTTCCAACACGCGCGCATCGAGTACATACGCGCGTTGTATAAGCGGAATACAAACTTTTGCGGTCGAAATCCCGCACACGATTTCTTGCGCGCCATTCGGGGAGAACTAAAAATACATATCGTGAGTCATCGAATTCGTCGAACGTGCCCCTTTCTACCGGTCCGGGTTTGGTGGTCGAACGCGAATATTTTTTTCAAAATATCGTAATTGAATTTATATCTTGACGTCGCTACACGCGCGATTAATCGTGTTACCCGGATAGATAATAATAACACGGTGTGAGTTTTAAAAACCGTCAGTTATTTTTTTGCCTAATTTATCGCGGAATAACGATTTTGCGCAATGAAGGTAATTGCGTGCTATGCCCCGAGACGAATTAATGTGATTTACCGTTTACGCCAAAGTTATTATCCGGAATGCAGTAAATACAAGAGATCGATATTGAATTACAGAATGTTGTACAGCGCGGATTGGAACTCGTTTTGACTCACGATATCGTGGCCTTTACTAGCGGAATCGCGCGCAAACAAATGTATTCTAATCAGCATGCACATCAGCGGCACGTAAATTGCATGCCGTAGATCAATTAACTCTCAATTAGCGATTGTATCTCCATGTCATTTACCCCTGACATTTGTTGCTGCCGCGGCGTTCGAGCTGTGAAATTTCAAATCGGGAAACGATTTTTAAGACGTCTTTTTCTTTCAGCGTTCTTTCCAGCAAAGTCTATGACTTAGAATCGTTGTTAGAATTCAGTTTAAAACCTTGTTTCCTTCCCGTTGACCTATGTCGTAATTCCACCTATCTTTCCCTCTCTCTAGTATTCTCTTTGAATTGCACGCAACTTCGGATTTAGCGAAGTAGCTTAGCAGGAGTATCCAAGGATATAGAGTCGAGTTGTTCCCGTACATTTAGATCCGGTGCATTCAGATTGATAGCAGATTATCATAAATTGCGAACTCACTCGTAAACTCTTTATTGTGCATCGTGTATCTTCGTGCCCTCGTCTGCGTACAAATCGCTCGGTTTATCGGATATAAATGTTTTATCGGAACACATTCGCATATTTATTGATTCTCTTTTACTTTTCCTTATCGAAAATCGAATAGTTCTATTTTGGAGGCTCCACGTTTAGAAAGTATGCAAAATTATGCACGGCACATACATTATTCAAAATATGCGATAAAATTCAATTATATAAATGGGAATATCGCATGTACGAGACATGCTCGTGTAATGTAAAAACTGACAAAACTAATGGATCTACTTCTAGCTTCATTCAGTGTCAATAAGCAACGACTTGCTTATTCATAGGTTCGACGTTGTAGAACCGATATGTTTTTTTATCCCCTTATTTTATTGGTCGAAAAATGGGCACAGACATATTTATTGTATGGGGAACTCAATATATTACTGCGAAACTGCGTATAAAATATGAAACTTTGAAGCATTTCAGATAAGCGATTTATTACCTTCCAACGGGTTTACGTCATAGCGGGTGCGATAACCTCAAGAAAACATTAAGCGCGATATATACTTTACGATACAACGTGCGCGTTTCTCCACCTCTGTGTATATGTTAATTGACCGCATATACGAATAAGAGAATCTGCCTAAAAAATAATACATTTTGGGAAACATCTACAGTCACATGTGTGTTCCCGGAGGAGGTCTATCATTAACGAGAGACATCCGGCACAGCCGGGACACTCGATATAGAAATCGATTGCTTCATTCGGATGGAGATTCGTCCTGAGTCACGATCAGATCGATAGTAGGTGGTTATTTATTCTCTCTGGAGCGGCGTAGGTTGGCCTCCTTTTGCGTTACTACGTGCTACGTCGCGGTTCCACGTGGATCACGTCGAGATCAGGTCGAGAAAAACGCGTTTCGGATGAATACGAATCGCATCGTCTGAGTATATAGTATAGCTCGAATGCGCGCACTTTTGTCGATACAAATGGATTGAGGTAAAGGCCAGGAATTATTGGAATTATCTGTTCCCCTTGGGTGCACTTTTTTGCAGCTCCTACATTTAAAATGAAATAAACAAATATTTGTACGGTCTGTTGGATGGAAAAAAAAAGAATTGCAACAAAGCGTAGATAAAATGTAGTTGAAAGGAACGGACGTATTATGAAAAAATGTATATTATTTTCGTGTCTGTTTAAATTTATATAATATAATTATAAAATTTCTCTTTAACATTTCTTGACTTGGTTATGCTTCTGCTAGTCAATGCTGATTACCAAAAAAAGAAAAAATTATATAAATAATATATAGAATATAGGCTTTTTTCAGATTCTGAGAAGCTATATTATTCTGTCCTATAAATAATGAAAAGGGTAGACAGTAGACAATTTGAGAATGCATTCTACACGATCTCGAGACAATACGTTCATTAATTAGAGAGAGAGAGAGAGAGAGAGAGAGAGAGAGAGAGAGAGAGAGAAGTGCTCGATAAAATACGGGTCCCGCCTGACTCTCATAGTAATATTACGTCGACGTGCCCGTATCGTGTAACACGTTACGTTTCGTCGCGTAATACTTGGACGGAGCTGCATTATGCGCTCAAGTGCGCGCATACATGGACGACGGGGAGTTTGCGGTAACGTTGCAATATCCCATGAATCCTGAGATAAGTGAACCCTTCTCTCCTTCCTGTCGAAATTAAAATCGAAGAGAATTTCCTAAAAAAAGTAAGTCAAAACAGGATTCTCAATATTAAAATAATAAAATTGTGTGACACAACAAGGTAAATAGGAGTTCACGAATAAGATTACGAAAATAAGGTTACAAAACTAAAAAGTGTGTATAAATTGATAAATAACCTATTAATAGATTAAAACAATATTTAATAAAGTCACATAAGAATTTGCTAAGTATTCTTTTAAGCTGTTCAGGAGTCTTAATTAACAGAGATCTCGTATTTTTATTGCATAATATGCGAATAATCAGCATTTGCGTTGATAATCGTAAATCGCCGATTATAACATTTAAGATGATCTGTCGTAAATTAGGAAAAAAGTGGAAAATAATTCTTGATTTTTAAATGTATCGTACAAAGGACGCAACATGTTATTTTATTTACAAACACGGAAAACTACTTTTTCATAACGTACGTAATAAATGCACTCGTATACTCACTCAGTAGAGCAGACTACGGAGCGCGAACTCCCAGAACGATGTAATTATGACGTTCTCAAATATGTATTTAACTGTACTCCCTTCGGAGTAGTTCAACACGTGTCGCAAAGCCGAGTGCGACATTTCCTCCCCGCGCTTGTCGTTCAGTGCGTTGAGTTTGGGAAATTTGACGACCGTAAGCTCTCTCCTTCGCTAAATAATCGCCGCTTCTCGCTCGCAAACGTGTACAGACGTATACTCTGGTAGATTTTAGAGCTACTATCTCTTTCTCTCTCCCTCTCTCTCCTCCCCCTATCTTTCTCTGTTTCTCTTGGTGCACGTCGAGGCAATTTTCCATGAGCAAACGTCGCGTCTTTGGAAGGCTCTGACGCACGTTATCTTACCAAGAGCGCCCGAGGTAGGCGGTTAGATGCTTACGTAGATCTGACGATGGTAGGATCTTTCCCCGTGTGTCGGCACGCGAATATGAAGTCGAACACTTCTTACTGCAATGATTCTTTATAAGAGGAATAGCAACGTAGTAGAAATTTCTCCTAGTAAGGCATACCACCGAGCTTCTTTTCCTACGATCAGTTGCACCGACGTCATTCAGCTTTGATTATAAACTTTCTCTTTTTGCACAGTAGTATTAAAAAATTGCAGTTCTGCAGCAAGAAGTTTTATTTATAAATTTACATAATTTGTATAGAGATGTTTTGACGGTTATTTAACATTTTTAATCATTTCTATGTAGGTCTTCACCGCTCCCACTCAATGTCGCTAATTAACAATTTAACTCAAGAAAATGTATGTAAAGTTGACTAAAAAAAATTTAGTTTATTATTTACTAACAGTAAGTGCATTAATAGACGTTATTTACTTTGAAACTAACTACAGAAATGGATTAATTTACACCTTAACTCTCACATGGAAGGTAAAAATAACAAAATATTATTTAACTCAAGGGACTTGAATTATTATGGCTCTTTTGATATCAAACAGTATAGGTTTTCGTGATATTAAATTAATTGCAGTATTTGGTGTGAGCAATCTTTTTTCCACGGAAAAATTGAATATTAAGATAATTTATACGATAAAAGGTTGACAGAGATTTTTCGTAAAATATTATTAAAATCGCAATCTCTGTTTCTTTTTTTCATTCTCCCTCTTTCTTTCAAATATAATTTTTCCTTCTCATACGGAAACATCCCTTTACATCTCACAGTGCTCGCGGATAAGAGACGGCGAAAAGAAAACGAGGAAGATAGCCCGGAAGGGTCAAGTGGAGCATACAGCTTCTCGCCGGAAACTGTTCCGATCTTCCCGATTCGACCGACCATAGAAACTCGGCAACAATATCAATAAGGCGGCGGATTGTTGTGTCAGGTGGTCTTTCGAAGTGGCGATCGTTCCTTGACGTTTACATCGCGTGGAAGTGGGTAAACAAATCGGCGGAAGAGACGGAATCAATCGTGAGTTCGTTGACTCTTAACTTGACGTTACCGTTCGCTTCAGTTGACATAACATTCCTTCCCACGGAGAATATTTGTAATACTTTCAATCGAAGCACGACAGTTTAACGCGAAGCTAAAACACAAACAGCAATTCATCGGAAAGAGAAGAGCGAAAATGTGTAAATGGGTCTCTTAAAGGAAAGATGACGAGGAGACTTAAGCGGTTTCTACAATAAAATTTTAAGGCGTAAAATTTAAGGCTGAAGTCGTAAGAAAATTCCCAACCACAGTCGAATGTGAGGAGAAGAATCGACTATAATTGACCAATTTTTGACGGCTTAAGGCTTAAGTTTTAAAATCTCATCGTTATAGACGCCACTTTAATCCCTTCAGACCTGATTTTATTGAACCTATGTTAAAAAGGATTTTTTAAAAATATAATTTTGTATAATAATTCTTTTTGTATAATAATTGTATAATAATAATTCGTTATATTGCATGACTCTTATATGCCCTTTATAAACTTTATATCGTTTCTGTCATTAAGAGTCCTTTGTGTTGTTTAATTTAATTTACATTTTTTCTTGAATTCAATTCATACGCGATTTAATAAGTAATTTACACTAAACGATTAATTCTTTTTTCAAAATTTTAACTATTACATTATTCTGTACAGATCTCAGATGATGCCGATGGAATTAAATAATTTTAACAGATAATGTCTTCAAATTTGACGTATATCACAATGTATACGCAAAGTTTGAAGGGATTAAAGAAGCGGAAGTGCGAATATATCGTGACATTGGCCACGAAGCTTGCCAAAATTCTATGCTCGCAGTGAAGTCGCGAAACACGCGGCGAAACGGAAATAAGACTATTACATGAATTACCACTACTACCAGGATCGTCGAGCTCGTAAATATATATCTGATAGCATGCGAATGAGTCACACGGGCGACACGTGCGAAGTTTCGTCTCCTGTTGTTAACTCACGCGCGTAATTTGCATCTCGAGGCGCGTGCAGCAGGATTTTGCAGACTAATGGGATATCGATACTCGCGCTCTCGAAGAAAGTTTGTGCATTAAAGTTAATAAGTATCAAAGGGAATGATTAATAGGTATCTTGAAAAGATGCTGGGCGCAAAAGTTTCACCGATCGATATTCTGTAGTAATATCGATACTCTCTAGCGAGTGACTCATAATGCAGTGACTATCCTTATTCATGAGGATATAAGATCGTGCTTCGAGGATGATGAAGAGCGGAGATAAAAGAATATTCTACCTGGCCACACACGAGAGATTTAGATAAGATTTTTTTGGATTTACATAATTTTGAAATGGTTTTCATTTTTTTTTAGAACCGCAATCAGAGCTGTTCGCACTCGTGATACATAAAAAGATATAAATAACGATATAATATAGCAATAAAATTTAAATTATTTAATAACTGAAAAAAGCAAAATACGATTTTATTCTATGTATTTTCAGATTTAAGTGATTTTTATAAAAATTGTGGAATATATTATTTTTTATAAAATTTATATATTTTATGTAATAAAAATTTAAAGGAAATGTTTTTATAAATAAATGAAATCACTCACCACGTAGGAATAATCAATTATTTAGAAGTAAATTAAAAGTGCAATCTTCTTCTATAAAATTATTTTATTAAAATTATTATTATCAATTCTAATATTTTATTTAAAGAGAATTAATAAATATATACATGAAAATTCATACTTGTAACTCTCTAGCGCTGTTAAACAAATTGGATTAACTTTTTATTGAGATAATCAACAAATTATAACGAGCAACGATCGTCATATTTACCTACCTACCATGAAATATTCAAAATATTTGCAGAACTTAAATACGCGTTGCCGCGGTGAATATGTAACACGCAATTATAATAATATACATCAAAATGTTCACACACACGTACACATACACACACACACACACAACATAGAAATATTCATGAAATTGGCGCTCAGTACAAACGACTTATTCTGGACGCTTCAAAGATTGGATCGCATCATTTAGCGTGAAGGCGTGTAAACAAAATCTCGTTCCGGTATCTCGGTGTTTCGCACGACTCGCCGTATGTTTTCTGCGAAATTGCCCGCGGATCCGGGTAAAGCGTAGGAAGAGGCAGTCGATCTGTTGCGCGAAGGTGGAAAGTGTTTATTACATTAGAACGTCATTGCGAATTTACACTGAGAGAAAAGTGTTTAGTATTTGTAAGTATAATTGCGTGGTAAAATAATTATAATTACAGTTATTACAGTTATTACTGCTGTAATGTTCAGAATAATAACCATATATGATAGTTCTCTCAAACATGAAAAAATTGTGCTATAAATATTATGATAATTTTAAATATTAATATAGTAAAATGTCAAGATATAAATGGTAAATAAAATAAACAATTTTATTCAGTAAATGCAATTGTAATTGTGGTAAATATAACTATTTTTTTCTTAATTCAGTTACTATTTATATGTGGTAATAATAATTAAAAAATATGTTAAGAAAAAACTAAAAATTTTCAAACATTTTTTTGAGACTATATTATTAACAATACAATTCACTATATTTGCATAATTAAAATAACTGTAAATATATATATTGTCCCCAAAAAACTATATAGGTATAAATTATAGTTAAATTATGGTAATTGTAATTATATTTTTCTTCTAATAACAAATAAACCTCAAGTAACATTAGGCGCCGATTTTACTTTAATTTTTTAACAATTGTCTCTTAAGTCAAAATGAAGAAATCTATTATTAATTATAGTTTAAATTGGATATTTATGTAAAATAACAAAAATTTGTTTTAATTGAAAGATTCAATAAGCTACAATTAATTAAGATTTTTTCATACTCTGATACATACTCTCTAAATTTCTTGGAGTGAAATCTCACTCTAAAAAAGTTAAAATACTGCCACTATTCAAAAAGAGCGAAAATATTTGCACTTTTGAACAAGAGTGGCAGATTTTTCTTTTTTGGAATGAGATTTTACTCCAAGACATTTTTAGAGAGTAAGAAATTGTAAAAAAATGGAGAAAAATCGGCGTCTGGCGTTCCCCAAGGTTTACTTGTCAATTTACTGACGAGAAAGAGAAAAGGAAAGAGAAGAGAGAAAAGATAGAAAGACAGAGAGGAAAGAAGCGATTTGCAAACGGCAAATGGCAAAGAAAATTTCGGGGTGTCCAGTTGGACGGTCGGCGCAGTGCGGCGCGGCGCGGCCGGCGGGCAGGTAGCAATGTAGCATACGGCCGGTGGCTGCTGCTCCTTCGACGCGTACGTACGCGTCGTACGCCTCGTACGCGTCGTACGCGTCGTGTGCCGCCGGGGGAAACCAGTCACTCGTATAAAACCGACGGACTAGTCGCGCCTCGAGTCAGTCCCGGCTCGCGCTTCGCGTGAGTGTTGCGATTGCTCGTCGCGTGTGCGAGCGAACGAACGAACCGATAAGTAAAGGGGGGGGAGATATCGCGATTAGCGATTACCGTGTGTGAACCGACCGAGGTGTGTAATAATCAACGCGTACATCGATGGATAAGTAATCGAGGGCAGAGAAGTTGCAAAAGCGAGTGTTGCCGGCGCGCGGTGTCTCGCGTGTGCCTCACTTCTCTCCGAAGGTCCCCCGAAAAAGGGCCGATCGGAGGGACAAAGGGCCGTTCGGAGCCTCACTTGCAGGTGAGGCTCACCGGCTACCATTCGACATCGAACGGCCTCGAACGTCGAAAACGAAGGACGACGCTTCGCTCATGTTGGGAGACGAGAACGTTTTCGCCGGCGAAAACAGTGCGTAGTAAGTATCGGCGTAAACACGCGCGTGCGTCGATGTTGCCGGTGCCGAGAGATTCAGAGTGGTGCCGAAAATTGCGACGCGACGTGTACACGCGTTCTCGTCATCGTATCTTGACGTTTAACGCGACTGATGACAGTCGCGTGGTATGCGGAGTCGCATGGTGGCCCGACTGATTTCGAAGTGATAAAAACGCAATGAATTAATTGTAAGTGACCCCCGATATTAACTCCCGTCACACATCTGGCGGATCCAGAAATTTTCAAGGGGACCATTGGCGCGTCGCGAGCGAAATATTTAAATATCATTTATGAAAAATTAGAATATTGAATTATGATTTTAATTATTACATTGAAAAAGTATTATTTAAATGTATAATTTATTATAAAACGTTTTGTTTTAAATTATCTCTATTAACCCGGATCCCCTACCATCAAATTAAATTTGTAATAGATCAAAAATTTAATGCTTTTTAAAATTATATTAATTTAAAGAACGAATAATATAATGAATCTATATTTTTTACATCTAGGAGTTTCTTGAATTAAAAAATATTTTTGGATTATCAAAATTATAATCAAGCATTTCAGAAATATTAAAAACATTTGCTATAGGGTAAAGTTTTTTTTATAAATACAATAATTGAATTTTTAAGCGAGGTAGGATGATTTAAGAGCCGGTGCGATGTCGGCAACTTTACCCTAAATATTTTTAAAAAAGAAGATTCCAAGGGGGGACCATGGATTCGCCAGTGCTGTCACATAACTACGCTGCTATGTTGTGCTTCGATTTATTTATATTTCCAACTAGAAATATCCAAGTCGATAAATTCTCAGCATAATTTTTCGTGCCGGTTCATGGCGTGTTTTCAGAAACAATATTTTCTGTCATATGATGACATTCAGACATTCAGTTTGAATTGAAACCCTGTGAAGCGTAGTTTTCCAAAAATATTAATATGTAATGTTGTTGTTACATATGTATACGTCTGTAATTCTTTATAGAGCTATGCGTCAGACGGTTATTTCGCGCAGTAAGATTTCTGCCGGCAACGATCGCCATTGATGTGATAAAGAGACGCGAGAAGAAGTGCTTTAGACATTCGAATTATTTAAAAGTCAAATCAAGTAATTTCATTCATAAAATAAAAAAAAATTAGACAAAATAGGACAGATTTTTGAGACTGTTAATCATGCTTTTAGGAAATTTAAAAAAAAATGGAATTGATTAGCGGAGCTGTATTCTTGAAAAATATCGCATATGAAAGTACTATACACGGTCAAAAATATTTTGTATTTCTATTAGAAATGGTCTACTCAAGTTTTTGTTAAAACTTTGCGTTGATTTTTTAATATATCCGAGTATTAATTTAACATAATGTGATTTTTATTTGAAAATTTTATGTTAAATTGATATTCAACATTTCTTAGCGTTAAAATAACATAATTTATTAGTAAGTGAAAACCGTTAAATGTGTTTTAAAACATAAATTCTAAAATTAAAGAATAAAATGTATTAATTTAACATATCATAAATATTAATTTTACTGAAAAAAAATATGCTTCCATGGTTTGTTCACAAACTGTGTCAGTATTTCTTTTTGTGTTTATTCTTTTACGTAATATTTGTGTAATCTAACGGATTCATCTTGTGTTAAATTATAACACATAAATCTAAACTATTTAGGACATGTGAAATGCGTTAAATTTAACACAAATTTTTCAACGGTATTATCAAATTAGATTTGTTGTTAGCTTTTAGATTTGTGCACTTTTTGCAGTCAGTATCTTCTCTTTCTTGAATTCTTTTCAACATCCGAATCTATATTTATCCGGTTTTAAATGCAAAAATTGTCGAGGATTTCAAGCAACGCGAACAGATCTATTATGTCAGCAGATACCGATATCGTTACGTATAGTTGCGCTCGCGCTCGGTTCTACATTATTGGTTCGTCTGCGCGTAGCTGGTAGCGTTTCGACTGACAGTGCCGGTGCCTATCTGTAGTCCGCTGTCAGACACGAGAGATCGATTGAGTCGTTGTCGTTGCCGTCGTCGTTGTCGACACTGGACGAAAATAATTGCGCTTCACTGCACGGTACCGAGATAACGCGTGAGCGCACGCGTGCGCGAGAGATAAAACTAATCTTTCCGTGATCTTTCATCCATATCGTTGTGTAAAATCCGGAATAAATAAAATAAAAATGCCAATGGTAGTCGAGAAATTGCCAATCGAATCGCGCCGTCGTTATTCGACACTTTTATCTCGCTCGAAGGAAATTACCTTGTCATCTCTCATCTTTCGACGTGCAACAATCTGTCGGGAAATTTTTTCAGCGCGCGATTGTTCGATTAAGCGCGACGTGACGCGCGCAACGTGCATTAATTCTCTGTCTCGCTAGTCGTGTTATCAGTCATCGCATTATCTTTGAAATGTTTCATAAACATTTGAACGCATATCAATTAATAATAATTGCGAAATGCGATAAAACTGATTGCTATGCAAACACTTAATAGTTTTGCGATTTTTTTGCAACAATGTATGAAGCTTATAGAAACAAATTTGTCTTACGAATATCAACGTAAAATTCATTACATTCGTAAAAGAAGTGTTTAATTTTAAGATAAACATTTTATAAATTCGTTCATAAATCAATTCTTACATTCGAACATTATTTCTTTAATATATAAAATTGAACTATCTTATTACGTTTTGTTATTTATTGATTTATGAACTAACGAAGACTCTGTGTTAGTTGAAACGATTTCAGTTTTGTATATGATTTTATAAGTATTAAAAATTAATATATTAATGTATTAAAATTTAATTTCCAAATTGTTCGTTTTTAGTCTTTATTTGATAGTAACACGTAATTTTTTAAATTGATGATAACGAAAATTCATTATAGGATTGTCTGCGATATTCCGCGTTTTACGTTCGATTATCTCTCAAATTTCTCTTTCCGAGCTTCTCCCTCCCTTCTCCCATTTTCATATCGACGATCTGAACTGGAATTTCAAAGATGGCCTAGCTTAAAGACCGCGCGCGTCCGCTCTGCTTATCGCAGCACGATATGTTTATTTTTCGCGAGGCGTTAACTGCGAGAGCGCGGCGCCGAGCGCCGTGGTACTCGTCTATCTGTCTCTCTGCTCCATGTGTGTGCGTGCGCGTGTGCGTGTGTCGTGGCACGCGGTTTTCGAAGGCGGTCGACGACGTAGGAATTCGAGGTGGCCGTGAAAGACGCGCGCGCGAAGCCACAGGTGGCGGTCAGAATTGACTAACGCGGAAGAGGATTCGAGGAGCGCCGCGCGCGGTTCGGGTCCTCTCGTAACTGCCCGGTCGCGGGAGCGCGAATAGGGCAATATCTCCATTTTTATACGTCGCGCGGCGCAAATTTATGATCTGTTAAATTCACGTCAAAACACGCGCGACACATGCGGGGGCTTTCAATTGCGGCCACGCAACGATCCGCACGAGCGGTTGCGAGAAATCTCGTGATATTAATCCTTACCATACCATCTACAATTTGGTGCCTCATCCATACCATCAAGAGTCACTTCAAATCTCTTCGTTTTTTCACCTCTTCATAATAATAAAAAAAATCTCTAAAAATTCACCAACATACTTTCAACTTTCTAGAATAAATATTGACTCTTTATTTTGGAAAATAATAAAATGTAGTATAATTTATAATTACCGAAAGACTCAAAGAAACTTGCACAAACAGGAATCGCTCGGTCACTAGTTACTCATATTAGTACGATAAGAGTTAAAGAACCGAATTATTCTTCCTTTTACGTAGACTGGAAATATGAAAAAAATTCGCTGGAAAGATATATGTAAGCCACATCCATTTTCTTGTGATAAATAAGCGTGTTTATTTTTGTCATATCTTTTTCTATGAAGTTTTTTTATGAGTAACAAGAGCCAGTAAATATTACGGGCAAACTTAGTCTCTGTTCTTAAGAATAATGTGAGATTATTAATATTTTAATAAATTAAATCCTGCGAAATTAGTTCCGAGTCATGTAATGAGAGCATGTTATTGTTGGAACACGCTTGTATATGTGTAGGTATAGGAGAAGGTAAAGTTAAACATGTTGCAAAGGCAAACGGGACGATGGATTAAAATAGAAGCACACGTGTAAGGCATCATCATATACATTTCAATACATGAAAGGAAGAGGTGCAAAAGCGGAAAGATAAATTTTACCAAGTAATATTGTTGTTTACCATTAAAATTAAGCTTACGACGTAGCATGAAAATAACGATAAAATGATGTAAGCGCGTCTGAAATAAGTATATTGTTATCAAAATTGTCGGTGGTATATTTAATTTTGCTCCGATCTCATCGTTCTTGACAAACATCGAGATTATCTAAACGAACGATCAAGTCCCAGAGAATTCGCGGTAGTCATCTTATTTTATTTCATTACGCTTTATTTTTCCGTCGTACTTGTGAAATATTTTTTAATCAAAGAGTTTTCAAAACGCAGAAAATTCTAATATAATGTGTGGAATAGTACTTTGTCTATTTATTTTCTCACTAAGGTTTAAGTGATAGGTCTACGTGAATCTGGTACTAGAGCACATAAAGCACCATTGTGTAACACGTACATGTAAACCAGCTGACAGTGAACGAATTATTCGCCATCGTATTCTCAGAACTTCACGAAACAATTAAGTAGAACGTCGATACTGACGTAATTTTAATAAAGCTCGCTGCGAGCTGACGAAGCGAAGATCGTTCTTTAGGAAGAATACCGAAGGCTGAAATTCCTTCGCACTTTCTCGGTCATATTTTCACGATGAAATTTTTTTATTCCGCTTTCATTGTCAGTAATTAGATACAACGTATCGAATAATATTTTGTCTATTTTTTTATCCAGTTTTGTTCTTTTCCTATAACTTAATTTATCGATTAAATAATAATTCACACGCAAACCGGATTAGCCGGATGTCGCGTTATCGAAGATTATCGCACGTTGCATAAACCAATACTATTAGAGATTTACAATTAAATTGTTCTAGACAATAGATTATACGAATATTCCAAAGTGGAAATGAAACGTAGATTGTACATCTCTTTTACGTAATACTCTTAGACATTGATCGTTATCGAATTTATAACACGACGCAGTAATAAACTCAACCGTTTATCAACGACAAGGGTACCGTGCGGATTTTCCGTTTTCCCCTATTTTGCATTAACTGAAAATAGCTCCTCGCTTTGAGCATTTACCGTGCACGTCGAGGTGCGATACAGAGAACTAGAGAGAGAGGGAGGTCAGGAGAATCCCCTCCGGGCTTCTCATTCTCCCTTTCTGTGAGCGTCCCGTGGACAAAGCGTCGGTCATACATAGAGAATGGTCGGAGAGCTCAGCGAGCGATGATAATTGGAGCGTTTACGTTAGGTGCTGCCTTCTCGAAATAGTAAAGGTCGATTATCGCGATGGCGCTGCGACCCGCGATGCGATATCGCGACGGACACACTCGTTAACGTTAGCTTAGGTCGGGTTACGTGGGTGGCATTTAGCCATCGCAGCTAAGTTCACGACGTGGATTTATGGGCTGTACGGCGCGGCGTGTTCTGGGTGTCCGTGTTCTCCAACAGCGAACGAATTGCTCCAGCTGTTCGCACATCGACGCTTTCCCAATTCGGGCAAAGATGTTTCAACGATAAAGCGGAGAAAATAATTTAACTGCTGGATGTTGACTTTACAAATAGTTATCTCTTTTATAGAAAAGGTCAAAATAATGTTCAATCAATTAATTTTCTGAAACGTATATCTTTTTATATTAATATTTATCCGCAAAGAAATTACTCTTGACATAGTTATGTTTGGTTGATATTACTATCTATAATAATCTTCATATTTATGTGTGTAATACGATATGATATCAACGGAATGAAATATTTGATTGAAATAGTGTTACATGACGCAATACCATGATTTATCACTGACCCTGAATTCTATCTTAGGTAAGATTAATGTCAAACTGAGAGAGATGGAGAAAGAGAGAGAGAGAGAAAGATCAGTTTCACACTCGATTCACATTTCCATCCGTTACGTAAAAGGCAACGGTTGCGTTTTTGCGCGTAAACTTCCATCGTACGCAGTTAGATTTATGCGTTAGTATTATAAATCAAGAGACTATCTCCGGGTAGGCATTCGGTGGTTAATCAGTGGACAGACCAGATTTCCAGTACATCCGAGTATCTTATCAGGCCCCGACGCGTTTTCGAGAATGGATCTTATCATGATTCGCACAATCGCAATACAGATTGGACGTTCAATTACGACGCAGTCGGTGGCAATGCAATATGCAATCGCCGACAGAGTTTGTTTTTTTATCGTGTAAAGCAATAGTCAGATGCATTCTCGCGAGTCGCCAAGTTCGACAACTTGCAATGCGATGACTGGCCAAGTCGGTGATTGGCCAATGAAGAATTTAATATGTAAGCGTGAAACTGTGTCTACGAGTTTCTTTATGCACTGAGAACAAAATGTTTCGTACAATTGCATAATTGTAAAATAATTTATAGTTATTATGTTAGTAATAATAAATTATATTTGTGTAGTTCTACAAAAAAATATGTAGCCGACAAAATAATTATAAATTATAGTTAAATTATGGTAATTGCAATCATTTTTTCCTCTCAGTGTGGAGAATCGTAAAATGGGTAACAATGTTTTCTGGAATTATTTAATGAGATAGAGTAAATTTCTCTTTTTTAATTATTGCGTAAATCATGTCTCTTTTGAATCATTCTCTTTTAACTACAATTAGAAATGCTTTTTTTAATATTCAACTATAGAAGCGAAATTAACAAGACGAAAATTTTAAAACAGAGATTATCAGGTTTGATCGTACGTTTTCTTTTTTTGTCGGCTGTACTTGTATTGGTCGAGTGCATTTTCGAAAGCATTATATTTCATACAAATTTAATAAGCGGCATATTTCTGACTCATCCATTATGAGTTAACTACAACCACGTTGACTACAACCGTGTCTTTAGACAATAAAGATGTGCGTATTTTTATATGTCTATAATAAAAATATACCAGCAAGATAAAGGAACAAGTCAGGGAATGGCGCTAGTTCGTTTCTCAAGTTGGCATGCAACTTCCGCGAGAACTTCAGAAAAGACATGAAAGGAAAGAGAGAAAAATTAAGAGAAAGAGAGACAGAACAGTAGAAAAACGTTTGCTCGGAGATAGAAAGTATCGACGTGTTTGCACTCTCGACTCTCGTATTCATAACTCACGTTTTGCCAGCTTCTCTGCGGTGCGCAGTTTCGCCGTTCGCGGGATCCAAAAATAAAAAGGAGAAAGAAACGGCATCGTACTCTCTATATTCACCGGGCAAACGCATGCATGGTATCGGGAATTTCTGATAATCCGTACTGCAAGCGTGATCGACGATACTTTTGGCATTGATAAGAACGTAAAAGATGTAGACGTGCGTCGAGAAACCTGACGGAAATGGAGACAACGAAATGCATCGTTTAATCCTTCCTTTGCACAAATCGTACTATGTATTACATAAAAAAAAATTTTTTTTTATCAACTTGATTTTCTGAAAAAAATCATACAATGTTTTAAATTTGCATAAAAACTCTTATCCAGATATTTTAGTTGATACCTGGATTATCAGTCTTTTTTGTATATTTTTCTTTAGTCGAAATGTTTAGAATTTATCTTTGGTATTTAACGTTGTAGCTTGGATTAACTCATTTCAATGGAATTTTAATTGGAGGGTTTCGTATCATCACAATTATCATAATCTTAATTACACAAGTGTAATTTATAAAACTGCCGAAAGAGAAAAGTCAATGTCCATCACTGTTTAACATCCGCTCTGAATTCGTTGAAAGATCCATCGGGATCGGGATGAGAGGGACGTATACGCATGATATCTCTGGCACACCGCACATTCCGGAAATAGATCGTTCATAAATCGCAAGGCGGAGGCGTCGAGCTTCGTTTTATCTGTCTGTCGGCGGTATTTCCGTGCCAGTAGGTTTTTTCATCAAACGATGCTGCGAGTGCGTTGGAGAGGAGAGAGGGAGTGAAAACGCGTGTTCGCTCGATCGTGTTCGTTGAGATTCGAACAAATTAGGGCCACAGCGATAAAGCCATCCTGACGATACGCGCCGATTGACGCGATCGGCCGATGTTATTCGACCTTTGACGGCAGGCGTTCGCCGTGGAAACGGTGTGCAATTTTTTCCGCCACTTTCTTGCACGAGGTAAACAGATCACGTTTCACAGCTGGCATTTGCTCTCGGTCGCGACCGCGGTCGGACGCATCCGCATTCGGATTCGGTTAAACAAGGAAGCCATTTGGTTTTCTCCTCCCTTTGCATTGCGCATTTCTCTTTTCTCTTCCGATTTCATCTCGTTTGCATTTCTCTTTTTTTATATATATTCGTGAACGTGAATCGGAGAATGAATCAGTTTGTGGAAAATTTTCTACGCTGTGGCGTTCGGGTTTTGTTGTCAATGTCGCGGTTTGATATGCGGGCGACGTTGCGCCACTTAAACATCGTTTGAATTCCAAATTTTTGTCGTTTACGCGAAAAGATTGTTCAAATCAAAGATTCAATTTGTCGAATTTTTAATATTTAATTGTATCATCGAATTTTTTTGCACGATTTTACATGTTGCTTTGAATTTTCTCTGTATATATTCGATATATCTCTGTATGTATCTATTTGAAAAATAGTATTTGCGTACTGTCTAAATTTCTGAGAATGAAATCTCATTCCAAAAAGATTAAAATGCTGTCACTATTGAGAAAACTTTGCACTCTTAAATAAGAGTGCTAGATTTTTGCTCTTTTAGAATGAGATTTATTCCGAAATAAACAAATTTCACTTCTTTTTGGAGTGAATTTCATTCTAAAAAAAAAAAATGAAAATCTACCACTCTTATTGAATTCAAGATTATAAATTTTTCGTAAGTAAGACAATTGTATTTTGTCTTTCAAATACTAATAAGATTGTGTGACAATCAATCCTTATCAATTGCATTACAAAAAGCTTTCAATCTTTTGATTTTAAATACAGAATACGTAACATTTTTATGTGCCCCACTAAAATACAAAATACATTTGTATTGCAAATATTGTTTTAAATAAAAGTATTTCAAATACGTGTCTCTTCAGCCCTGAGTACATACATATGCATACATAAATTTAGAATCAAATATATTCACATATATTTAGAAAATTAGAAATATACTATATATATATATATATATATATATATATATATAATATTGCATACTTGGCATCGCATGATAACCTATACTGCTCAAGAATTAATATTGTCTTATAATTCTCAAATGTATAACAATAATTCTGTGTTACATTTTTCTATATACTATATATATATATATATATATATATATTGTAATATGCGTAACCATTCGCGCAACATCGATTTGAGCTGAAAATGTACAAAACGTAATGGATTGTGATCGATCTCTTGCGTAAATCCGATTGGCGCGCGTAGATAACTGAAATGAACAAATTGGGTTATTGCGTTTTTTTCTGCCAGTAAAGAGAAAAAGAGAGGAAGAGAGAGAGGAGATAAAAAATTTTTCACAAACATTCGCGGGTTTGTCGTTTGGTCTTTGGATGGCAATCAACGGTCTGTCACGCGCAGAGGTATTTTCGATGACGAGCCGGAGCCAAACGGTCGCACGCGGCGCACAGTGATATCGGGCAAAGTTCAGTAATGCGGATTTGTTAGGCGCCCCGAACGTGAAATGCGAAACTCGGTGGTTCGTATGCGCCCGGAAGCGCGGCCAACACATATACGCGGTCACTTTACGGGGTCCGATACCCTGCCGATACGAACACGTTACGTGCTCGTACGCATAGATAACGATCGTTACAAATCGATAATTTAACTGTGACAAGCCGTGCGTTGGCGATTGAAAAATTTTTCCTCTCATATTTCGCGTAACGAGAGAACCATAGGGGAACTTTCGTGGGGTCGCAATATCGTTGAAAAATTCATGGCTTGCTGAGAAAAATCGTGCCAATTGGGCTGACGGGCGTAAAACAAGCCCAAGTAGGAAATCGCGTTATTCAGGGAAACAAGACGAGCGGAAGGGACGTGATAACATCTCGAAAAGCTAAGGAATTTATTCTAAGATCGGTTTTGTAAATGTTTAAATTATAGGTGAAACGCGTGAAGAGTGCATGTAAATTTGTGCAATGTGATACTTGTAACATCTTGCGTCTTATTTGCAATAGATATCTTGTTGAAACAGTTTTAAAATAATCTCTTATAATAAGGGAATACTTGATAATTTTTTTTATCTATAGGGATACATATTAAAATATTTACATTAATAGGACTTAATTTTGATTTATCGAAAATATTGTGTTCTTCGCGAAACTAAAATCACTGGCGATTCGTGCGAAAGCCGGATGGTCATAAATTGGACTTTGCCACGTATACGACCGTTTTAAATTATGATTCTCTCTTAAGGAGTGGTTTGCGCCGGTTTCAAACACGCGTGCAAATCCGACCGCAAAGCGCGATGCTTATACAAAAGCTAATGCTTCTGTATCTCGGGGCGTGCTGATGCAGCCGCAGGGATTAACCGGATGAAATGGATCAGCCGGAGACGTGTCCGCGCGATTGCGTTTTAAAGAGTTCTCTTATGTAGATTAAAACGCAGGTCGAGAAGCAGGTCCGCGCGAAGATTTGTTACTGCACTTAGGCGTCGGTTACTTTTTTATTCATGACGCCGTGAGGTCGCCGTGAAGTCTCGAGGAAGAGCCGGAAAGGGCTCGAAAGCGCGAAAAAGAAATATCCGGTCTCAAGTATGAAAGTAACATGGCCGTTTAATTATAACAGTTGCTCTTATATAATCTAGTCGCAAAACTGATATTGCAAAATCAGTTTCAGGAATGATCTACAAGGAATCACTTATTGATTTGGAGCTAGTTGAATTATAGACGATAAATCAAGAAAATATATGTTTTCTTGCTTGTAGCATTCTTTGTGTGTATGAAAATTTATAAATTATAATATTGATAATAACAACGTATAATGTTAATGTATTATTTTATATGCGAATATTGAATGAGATTTTTTAACGTATATACTAGAATTGCAAAGCAGATTTTTTTTATGACGCACGACGAGAACATGTAAACAACAATTTCATAAAACTGCTTTGATATCGTGTCACTTTATACGTGTAATAAAGATAATTGCGCAATAAGAAATTTTTCATTTATATTTAATATGTTTAATTTAGTGAGGAATTTCCAGGCATTTTTTCTTATCGCGAAATTTTGTATGTGTATATTATACTCTTTAATCTGTTTCGACGATAAGTCCATTTCCCTCTTTGACGATAAGGGCCCCCCCCCCCGTTCCTGGCGCCTTGTGTATTCGAACAGCGAAATTAGCTTCGTTTTTGCTAGCGTATAACATACTTTCGTGGCGAGTCGAGGCGAGTCGAGGCGAGTCGAGGCGAGCCGGATGTACCGTGAAAAAGAACGTCGCAGGCCTCAAGATTTATTTCGACGACATCATGCCTGATAACACGGACGAGGAAGAATCTTCGCGCTTGGGTGCATTCCATTTCTTTCGCTCTCTTCCTTTTTCCTTTCTCTCGTTCTTTCCTCCCCCCTCCTCTTTTTCACTCATCCCCAACCTATCGTTCGCTCTTTTCATCCGGCGAATGGCTTGGCGTTTTTCCTCCTCTCGCGAAATAAGTAGAATGCACCTAATATTTCTCTTTGATTAAGATAAATACGTGACCTTCGCGTCGAACATTCGGGCTTTTTACCTTTTAACGGCGCACTTTTGATGCTTGACGACCGGTGACAATCGTAATGCGCCGCGTGGCGTAATTTATCGCCGACTTTTCAAATCTCCCGCAGATTACGGCACTTTGCGCTCTCTTTCTTTCTACCTTTCTTAATTCCGCCAACGAAATTTGGCAATTACGATCGTGGTCGAGTGGCCAAGCCGCGCGCGATGATGCACGACCTGCGCGACCAAATTCTCCACGGTGTACGCGAGACCGCCAATGGCACACCGTTACGCTTCGTATCTTTCATCGGCTTAACTCACCCACAGCTTTTATCACGGCGCCACCGATAGCGATGCATCGAGAATATGTGCGGTTTATCAATCATTGTTGAAAGCGAAATATCATGCTAAAATGCCCGATGCTATGGTATCTACAGATCCCCGCCAGGCGATTATCTCTTCTTTTTTTTTGCGTAGTAAAACTTTGAAAAGCTTTGTATTATTCTTCATTGCGCAATGGAAGACGTCGATAATATGTATATATACTTTCTCTTGAAAGTTCAAAACTATAACAATATAATATGATTTTCCGAATTCGAGATGAAATAGCAATACTGTCAGTGGATTACGAAATAGCAGTCGAAATAGCGTGGGAGTCGCGTCTATTGGTTACGCAGCGTCGGTGGCACGCACAAAATTTGATATTGGAATTTAATATTTCGCCATCAGAGAGAGAGATACACGCCTCATAATTCCCATTCTTTGGCGCTGGCAATATGGATCAGCATCATACACCGTATTACCAAATATATTGAATTAATTTCGGATGTGTATGTATTTATAATATTGAAAATATTAATGTACGATGGTAAATTCGTAGACTTATTGTTACTGAGAAAAAATGTATTACATTTTAATCAATATACATAATAAAGAACGGCTTAACAGATTTAAATAAAAGAAATAACAATAAGAATAGCTACGAGCCAAATCAAACAAAATTTAATGTAAATATAATACAGTTGACATTAAACATAAAAATAAAACAAGATCAAAATATATATATCTACCTAAAACTAACGTTCGACCATCTTCCGGTCATTTTCAAAGTTCTAAACTAATGTGTATATAAATAGCGGTTGACTAAAAAAACTGACATAAGTAAGTAACAGTGAAAATAATTAAAATTAGACCTTCGATGTTTAGGCCCTAATATCAATTGTATGTAGTCGACAGAAGGTAGATTCCGGATTTACGCCAAGCACTCAAATAACGCTGAATATCCAACCAAGAATATATGCAGTTGTCAAACATTGATACCCAGATATACGCCATGGTTCGATAATAAAAGATATTATTCTCCAAATATATTTTAATAAATATTTACTTGAATAGTACTAATTTAACATTCACTTACGATAAATAAATATTTACCAAATAAAAAATAATAGTTAAATTATACATAACATTATTTGAATGAAATAAATATATGTTCACATTTGGTATTCCGCGAGTACTATCCAAACAAACATTTATCAAAATTTAGTACATTTTTCTCGCAGTATAATATAATTCGTATATTATGCGTTTGATAAAGTATTGGAATAACACGATAGATTTTCGTAAAGATTGCGACATCGCTTATCTTTAGAATATGATTATCTTTTTTTCGATATATTATCGTAAAAAGAAATAGTATCGAGTAACGTGGAATTTTCATACTGTTGTTGCTTTGCGACCCGTATTCTGTTCTCGATCTTGACTGGATGGTGATTGTGATCAATTAATGCGTCATGCTGGGAGATAATAAGAACTCAAGGGCACGTAGTTTCGCCAGACCGATCGATTCGCCGAAGTATAATATATATATAATATACGAGAGAGGACATCGATCGCTTCGAGCGGACTTCGAGCTGCTCGCTAGGCCGTCGTTCGCGCAGGATTCTCAGGACAAAGCAGGAAATCGTGACAATGAGTTTAATCGATGGGGCCATCGTCGACATATAGAGTCAATGCGTCGATTCCGATCGCCAAGCTCGCTCGAGAGCGCGGTGGCTAATCGTCGACTCGTCGAAGCGACAAACGATTCCACGGTTCGTTCATATGGCGCGTTAGCTTCCAATCGGATGGACTGACTCAATTAACGTTAAGTGCATATGCATTCCCCCGTGTGCCGTGCCAGCCGTGCATCTCGGTCTCTCTACGCATATCGAATAGGAAATTTACCGACGATTTATCGGTGCAGGCTCGCGTTCCGGAAGTTTGTGAAAAATTCACGCCGTTCTTGCACTTTTCGAAGCACTTCCGCTTCAATTCCGCGCCTGATGCAGTGGATTAATATCGAAATTTATCGAAAGGAAATGCAACGCTATTGACGATGCTCGAAGTTGAGATGAAGTTTTTTTGTAATTGGATATATCGATTTTTTAATTTTAGGAAAAAGATTAACCAATCATTTATTAAGAAAATAGCTTTAAATTCTGCGATATTATGTGTATATGTTACTGTTTTAACACTTTTAACGGTATATTTGAAAATGTTATTTTCGAGATGATAAAAAGTTTAATTTTGAACTGAAAATTTTCAAAGCTATGTGCGATTTTGCTACGCGATGCGGTTACGCTATTTAAATGACCTTTTTTAGACTGTCCAGTAATTCGGTCAATTTAAATTTAAATTTAATCTAGTTATTAACTCGCGAAAGAAAATAACTGGATAAATATCCGTGAATAGATGTTTGTTGAACCAGCATCGATTTCTATATAAAGTATCAATCATTGATAATGAAGGTTGATGCACTTTGTCAATTACTCAAATTAAATATTATTTTAAATTTAATATTATTATTTTAATCAACGTCAAATTAATCAAATGTACCAAAAGGAAAAACTATTTGTGAATTTTAATGTAGAAAAAAACAGTCATCTTTCTTTTGTAAAAGTTTATTATCTCGCGTAACATGCACAAAATATATCACGTATACTCATTTTACTTATTATGAAGTTATGAAATATATCGTAATATTAACTCTAGTTATACACCCGTTTTTCTACCCTTGATATACACCCTCGGGTCCCCATCCATATTTGTTCCCGTAACTTTCGTAAAAATGGACATATTTAAATTAATTTTTTTTTTCAATCGATGGAGAATTGATTAAGGAACAAGTCCATAATGTGTAAAAATCGATAGAATGAAGGAGCTTCGAAATATATAGAAGGAAAAAGAAAAATTTAGAGACGCGAAAAAAATTTGAATTTAGCAAATTGCACCGGAGTTTCTGGGACCTCAGGGTGTACAGGGCTTAACTAGAGTTAAGTATTGGGTGAATGCCATGCCGTTCGCTAAGGGTACATTCGCGATCACTCTGGATAGCACATATCGGCTCGTCGCTTCGTGAGACTCCGAGGTGGGCCGTAGAGTGTATCTGCGGAGCTTAACGAGGTCGTTTAATCCCGTCGAGACGATTGTGTCGACTAACTAAGATACCGATCTATACCTATGTAGATGCAATTATCTAAATTTCCAATTAGCGCTCGAGCTTGTCATCGAGCATGTGACTACGCGGAGCCACCGCTGGAACACAATTAAAATTCAATGAAGCGCGTGATCAGCGATGCGGGAGACCCGTTTCGCTTTAACGACGCAACCACGTTACTCTCTGAGAAATTTTCCCTCGTGTGCGAGAAACGAGGATTCGGGGTGGTCCCTTATATCGCGGAATACACTTCTACTTTAGAGATTCGGTGAAAGGGGGGCGGTACTTTATAAAGCCTCGGTAAAGGCAAGGTGATATCGCGAGGAGTTACTGGTGCGATGTAAATTCATACGGATGAATATCTTATATAATCCGCCGAGCGTAGTTAAAATTTATTTCGTGGTTCGCACGCGCACGCGCAGGATGTGCGAATTCTAAACAATAAGAGCGGGTTGTTTGCGGCGATTTCCAGCGTTGCTTTATGCGAAGATGAAACATTTTGTGGCGCAAAGAAGATCAAATGAAAATCGTATTACGATTCAATTGAAATCGAATCGTATAATGTTAAGAGCTAATTTAGGAGCGATGAGATTTCACGCAGACAAAAGCGATCGTGTTTCCCTAATCATTTTTAAATGAAGATTTTTTCTTTCTTTTTTTAAAGGATAGAGACCGGGAAGATGGGCGAAACGAATGAGAAAGAAAGCAAAATAAATCGCAGTTTGATCGTTGAAACGTTGTCCTCTAAGGACGGAGATGATTCTGCGCGTGCAGAATGCAATTCCAGCAATTGCTTCCGCTCCTACCCTCTCCGCCCTTGAGATGGATACCCGTTATATCGTAGGTTATATCCACTCCCGAGGCGGTAAGAGGACGAGACTATATCCTGCAGTCCCGACGGTCACGAGTTCATACCCCCAAGTGCCATAAGTATCTCCTATCTGGCGAACGTATCTAGCTGTTTAGCGGACGTGCGCTTAGACACCCATCCTGGCACAGCGTGCTTAGCGAGCGAGAGCATCGGCGCTCGTCCCGGGGATATCTCCCTTCTCCGAGAATTGATAGCGCACAATCTTGATCCCGCTCTTTTTCTAACTCACTCTTTCTCTTTCTCCTCCTCTATTATGAATCATCCGGATAAGCTGCCAACTCCGTTGCCATACCGTGCTTAGCATCACGGTCAATTCGTTTGTAAATTGCAGCGCACGTAGGGTGACACGATCGTACTCGGAATAATATTTGGTTTAAGAGAATCGCTGCCCTTCACCTTTTGATATCATAGCCCGAGGCGTGCATCGTTAGCGAACGTTCGTACTGGATAGTAAATGTCTCTCGCGATCCTTATTAATTGTGAATATCTTGCGATTTTTACATTGAAGAAATATTGAGTGAAGTAACTTCAATCAAATGTTCGATTGATATAATTAAAAATAATTGCATTTTTCTAAATGTTTAGTAATTTTTACCAAACCGTTGGTTATATTTATTAAATATTTAGAAAAATAAAATTATTTTTAGTTGTGTTAACCGAACATTTGATTAAAATTATTCAACATTTGGTAGCTATTATCAAACTTTTTTAGTACAACAATAATACTACGACGGAAAAATATAAATATTAATTTTCTCATTTTTCTGCGCTGATATTTTGAAAAATGAATTCCATGAAAAACTCAGCTTACGTATCTCACGTCTAAATAATCACGCTCGTAAATATCCTGTACACGAAGCGCTGCTCGCAGATGACATTGTGCGACATCGGGAATAATATGTCCCCCGATGCGCAGTCGGGATTTGTGGGTTTCGCATAAATCGGTACCAGTTAATTTTTACAATGGCGCAAAGTGTTGGCTGTGCAAATTGACTCGCGTTGACGCGATGTAAGCGACGGCCGCGTTTACCTGTCGGAAATAGAATTCTGCATGCAGTGGACACGTCGGAAACTTCTCGTTGTCGATTCCCTCTTATCTTGGTCTCCAGCCTGTCGGCGGAGTTTAACGACTCACGCACTGTCTTTTTTTTTTTTTTTTTTTACAGTAGAGATCAGAGAAGAGATTGGATCTTTCGTTCGCGCTCCTTTATCCCTCCTTCGATTCTTTCCGTCGCGACACAAAGTGAGTCTCGCCGCGAGTACGTACGTACAATGTAAGTACACGTTAAAAATGCACGCGTCGCGTATTCGTGCGTGAGAAATTGAGAATGTGCGCGAATCTCCACGTGCATTCGTACGAGCGAGTGCACGCGTGCAGAGCATTTACGTAGGCTAATGTAATACGGGTGATGATGTCATCGAACCGGCCGCCGTCTAGGTGGCCTCACCGTGTTCGTTTACTTCATTTCGAATGCCTCTTGCCTTGCGCCGCGTGCAGAGACCATTGCTTTTTCGGTAAAAATGTTACGCTCTGGTGCGCTCGCAGGCGCGTGTATCGGAACGATCCTGTGAAACGGCTCGATTGCGTGCACGCGGAATCGCACGTATCCACCTCTCCATGTATTATGGATCATAAACGCAGTGAGAAGCGAAAGTAGACATTCATGTAGATTTTTGACGTTCGAGAAGTCTATTGCCTCTCTTTCATGTTTCGACCGAAGATAACAGTAAGAAAATTGTAGCTTGAGATGAATATAAGATTGACGGGAAATTGTAAAAAGACTTTTCCTCCCTTTCCATTCCCTCTTAAAAAGTTGTAGTGGATAACAAAATTTTCACAGCTGTTTAAAGCCTTGGAATTATTGGCAACGATTATTTATATAAAATTATATGCATTTATATACATATGACTGCGATTATTTTTAATTTTGGATAAAAATATTTTTTGCGAGTAAAAGATATATTAATAAGAGTTTGAAGCTTTTTTGCAATATTAAAGTATTTTTTATAAGTAATAGGATATTAACATGATCGTATTTTTCTTTTGTTTTTGCATTTATTAAATCTATCTGCCGCAGTCCCTACGCAGTTCGAATGGCTATTGTGTGTTGATGCGACATAATAAAATATTCCATATCCAATATGCGCGATCGAAGCATTAGACGCGTATTAATACACTTAGGTGCATTATATGTATATACGTGTGATAAATGTGAAATTGCTGTTTTTCAATATGAACCATTGTATAAATGCATAATTGGATGAGTCACGTAACTTATTTATCTTTCATAGGGTGGAATCGATATTTGTTGCTGAATTATTCAGATTTAACTAAAAATGTAATGTTTTTTACAAAAGCTATAGCGCCAATCTGATTGTTGCTAATGGAACAGTGTTAAATATTATTTCTCCGTTTAGTGTGCAGTAATAAATAAATTCAGTTCCATATTTCGTGTTACAGGCAATATATGATTTAATATAACATAGTCTTTATTGGAAAAGGTAAATCGAAACTTATCGCCCGAAATAATAAACTTTTACAAAAAAGAAGAACGTAAATTTATAAATGTTAGATATATCAGGAATAATAATAAGCCATTTTTAAAAATTAAATATCATTTTGTTACTTTTAACTTTCATGTATCTCAACATGTAAATTAATCCATTTCTGTGATTAGTTTCAAAGTAAATAACGTATCTATATTAACGTATGCACTTAGTAAACTAAATTTGAGTTAAAGTTAACGTACATTTTCTTTTAAGTTAAATTGGTTGGTTTTAGTTAAATTAATGACATCGTACACTGAGAGAAAAATATTTGGTATTTGTAACTATAATTACGATTATTACTACTATAATAATAGTAACAGTAACTATGTATATAGTTGGCAACGTAAAATGACTTGAATTTTTATGGTAATTTCAACTATTTTATGGTTATAATAATTATAATTACACAGTTATTTTAGGTTGCCAACTATATATATAGTTACTATTATTATTATTATAGCAGTAATAACCATAATTATAGTAATATGTAATTATAGTTACAAAACATTTTTCTCCCAGTGTAGGAGGAGTAGCGACTTATAGAAATTATTAAAAGTAACTCAAACTAAATATAATTTGACACTATGAATAATAGCGTATATCACATATGAAAGTCTTTCACGCGTTAATGTAGGAGATATGCGCGAAGGAGACGCGAAACGAAAGAGAAAGAATGCGATTGCAACTTTCTTGCGTGCGTTCCGAAAGATATATTGCGCGCGACGGTACTTAATAAATGCGTGGACTCGTGTCAGCGATATGCGTGACGGCCGACGGCGTGTTTCAATAATTTTCTCACGAGAGTAAATTTTCGCACACGAAAGCTTTATTCGGGCGCTGGTGACTTGCTCGGCCTCTTTCAAATTTATGAATCTTCCGTTAGTTCCGTCGGAACGTGCAAATAACACATTTACGAATGCGATCCATTAAATCTCTGGAGCTATCAAGTCAAACGAATAAAATCTTTTTTTTTTTATTTATGAAAATATTTTCAGCACAGCACACGTCTTTTTTTTATTTCAAAAAGGATATAAAGCGAAATCACGCATTGCAATTTACGTAAATAAATTTCTAATTGTAATATTGAATATTTGCTTTGTATTTCAAGATATTTGTTCGTCGCCGTATTCAAATGATATTAAAATAATTTGTCTAAAAATACACAATTTTCGTTTTATCGTAGTCTTTATATAAAATATTTGTTTTCTTTTATTATTGTGACATTATACAAATTTAATATAACGAACGTGCTCTCTTTTACACGCTTTGTAAAAGTGCCCACAATAAGTCTATTCTCAAGCGAGTAATTTCGAGACTTTCTCGATACACACGTTCCTCTCGCGATAGCGTTGCTGAAACGTGGTCCAGGGTGGCTCGCACGTAATCGATCGCGATTCGTCGATTTTCCTCGGAATGTCGATACGACAAGCGTCCCGGCATTCGTGCGGTCGTCCCTAATCTCGGGATGGCGAACGGGCGCACGTACGCTGGTATCTTGCCGGGACAACAACGAGAATCCGCTGTGGATCTTCGTGTGGAGAAGCTCTCTGAAACGTACACACTGGGCCCGCAGCAGCTCTCTGCCGCCCTATCTAATGGTTGTCTCGAACCCCACGTGGAAACTCAGCCGGAACTCGACGAATTTCGAAACAGTTGGACGTGCCGCGGTGTACGGCGCGTCACTCGCTCTTCGACTTTCCAGACTCCGAAGACTTCCGCTCCGCGACTCGTGCAACCGAAGCAGTAATTGTCTTGCGGTTCCCATGCAGCAGCTCGCATAGCGTTTAATGTTTCGAGTCGTCACGGGCAATCTGCATGTTGGCGGAATTAACGAATAGCGACCAGCTACACGCCTCACAGAGACTAAACCGTTACTTGCACAAAATCATTCTCTTCAACGTTAATCTTGCAAATTGAGGGATCTCTGTCTTGTGTGAATATCACACATTGATAATCTCGACTAAATGATTTGGCAAGTTGCTAGACGTAGGATGAAAAGCGCCAAGAACGATTGAACTTAACTTGGAACTTATTCGTACAATTGATCTTTCAATGCTTTCGCAAGAATGAGAAAGATCGATTTCGTTTTCAGGGCGTCGTGTGGCGTCTGCCACGAGTCCGTGCACGTGACCTTTGTTATCGTGAAACGTGAACAAACGCGACTCATTTGCATCGCAGTTTGGAGAGTCGACTGCATTGCTGATTAATGGATCGCGCGCGGTACATCTGCTCATGCATTCGCAGGTGCTCGTACGGATAGTTTCAAAGATACCGCCCGCGAAAGTTGTCGTCGATGTGCCGAGGCTGGAATAGGAGTTGTGTCGTTCCGCCCACACGCATATCTGTTCCGTCAAATTAGCACGTGGGTATCAATTTTTTCTGCTCGATGTCGCGTGCCTATTGTTTAGACCGACTATATGCCTGTCACCTTTGAACGTGTGTTTCCAATGCGGAACGAAGCTGCTGCACGGAATAGATAAATCGTGAGCGGATCGCTTAAGTCAGAAAAGAAGGTCCCGACTGACACTAATGCGAATTAATCGCTTTAACGGGAGTATCCTTTCTGTCTGTTGCTGTTGAGGAAAAAAATATGGCCCACGTGCATTTTATTTCTGCCCACTAGTGATGTGGTGATTATTCGTCGACATTTAAATATCATATAATCCGTGATAAAAACCAATGTGTTAAAAAGTATTAATGCTCTTAGCCGTACTTTCACCGTTGGCTGCCCGCTCGCGTGATGGTAACGGGCTCTATCCACCACTGTTAACTTGTTACAAAGTATGCTCGAGAATCGTAAATAAGTCGAGGAATTTTTTATGGCCCGCCCTGTACGCGGATTGATATATGCGACCCAATTTCAGATGTTATACGATAAGGCGTCTGCGTTCAAAAGGTGCACCTGAATCACAAGATGGACGCTTACCCGACAGGCGCTATGTATCGTTTCGCGCGATAGAGCACGTTTAAAGAGTTATAAAGATAAACTGCAGATATAAAGATAGAGAAAAGGTTTTAGTCTCTCTCGCGCGCGTTTATTTCCGCTGTGGAGCAGGAAGAGGAGGAGGAAGAGGGATCGCCGTTAATGCGACAAAGAAATCCGTCTTAGATTCCATGGCCGATTGCAACTCGTTGCAACTCGGCTCCCGCGAGATAACGTTATAGGCCAACGTCGGAGGTATAATTACAATGATTTATCGATTGGCGTGCGAGCTATTCGTACTACGCGAGTTGAGCACGACGTGCGGGATGTCCCGTATTAATCATAGAATACAAAAGCTCTTACAACAACTTCGCAAAGAGTTTACCTAGGAGCGACTGGCGGCAGGCAACTTGTCTGTAACTTTGTTTTCTCGACCTCTATTGTTGGTGCGGTGAAGAAAGGCAGGGTTTATGCGTCCTGCATTATATATTTCATATAATGCCTTTTTTTCTTGACTGCGGATATCTATTTTTTAAATTATAGTTCAACAAGTACATGAATAAATTTGAGCTTTTAGATTATTGAAGATGCAATTTAACTTGGATTTTTTTTTTTTGGAGATTATGTATTAATGCGGAAATGATTGCTTCACTATAAAAACAGTAAAAGAGAGGTTTTGAATAGCGTAAAAGAGATATTCGTTGTACTAGCTCGCAAATTTTGCGGAATAATCCATTGCTTTTATATCATGATATGAATGGCTTACGTCAATTTTTTCATTGGACGACGCCGCCATTATGTAACGCAAAGCCCGCGGATAATAATACGATCTCGGGCATGTTGAGGATTTTTGAAGGTAAAAAGCAGAAAAATCCTTCATACACGTAACAGCGTACTCCACGGATTATTCGTATACACGGAGATATCCGATCAAGTCGATAAAGTTTCCAATCGCGGGCCGTTATACGACTTACCTTTCATCACGTCATCATGTAGCATAGATTAAATCGAGTCCCTGGATGGTCTATCCTAGATATCGCGAAGCTCTAGGTAGGTCCGCTTTTACGAATAGCAGAAACTATGTTCGATCATTCCGTACAAACGTGACGTTCATAAAAGGATCAATCTTTCTCTCTGGTTAGTTGATTGCTTGAAAAGTATTTAACTTTCGCGTCGAGTTGAACGTCGTCAGCTGCCGCAAATAACAGTAAAGTATACGGTGCTGAAATATTCATATTATGATAAAACTTATTCATGTTTTTCGATTTATTTAATCAGCGTATATCAATTACAAAAAAAACTTACAATACTAATTTTTCTTTTATACATGCACATTTATAATATTTATATTATAAGTACTAATTATACTTAATGAGATGAATATCTCATTTAGTTGAGAGAAAAAAAATTAAGTTATCTCTAAAAATTAGGTTACACTGTATTCTTTTCTGAGTGCGGTGCACGTAAAGATATCGGTATTATCTTCTCACAGTAGATATTCTAATTATCGAAAATCTTGGAACTAATATTTTTCGAATATTCAGGCATGATGAATCGCCTAAGATTTGATTTAATACGACTTCGCGACTGTGATACAGAATGAAGAGAACGCACGTAGCATCTAGAATTCGCGATCTCTCGCGAAAGAGGATTTAGTAGTTCTCGATTTCAAGATAGTAGTTGTAGTTTGGAAGCTTCGCGTCGTCTAATCGGACACTTGTAACTCTGGCATCGGCAATATCGTCGCCACGTAAGGTATCCCCCTGGCGTATCTATTTATTAGAACGTGCTCCAATTTTGTTAGGCAACAACAACGCTGGACACTGAACGGAGAAGCTGGTCGTGCGACAAAAAGTAAAAAGGGCGAATTGCAGGAGGAAGAGTAGAAGGAGAAAAGAAAGAAGAGCGACGGTGAATCCAGGCTACATCGAACAGAATTACTGGTTATCGGATATCTTAATTACTTGCAGAATGAACGGCGCTGTGCGATAATTTGGTTCATTAAGGTCTTCAGACTAAGAAGAACGTCTTTTAATTTCTGTGCAAGCCAGATAATCAACAAAAGCGCGACGCGGGCTTTTCCATCATCTCATGGGACAATAACCGTCAAGTGCCGCGCGTTACAATCACTGAAGAGTTAATATATACAGGAAGTCGTCCTAAGTTTCGATTGTTCGCGCGACAAAGGGATCCCCTTCTCGAAGAGAGTGAGTTTCGTGTCCACCGATCGGCGAGTACCTAACGAACCGAAAGTAACGAACCGAAGAGTGTTGGCACTTTGCACTACTTCGTGGCGATTATCATCGAGCTGGTATAGTGACAAACGAGTCTTGACGGCGGTAGGTCATTAATGCTAGTCTCGCTGACGGAGGAGACGCATAATTAACAGCGAGCCGTCTCGCATTGTTAAGCGCAGGAGGAAGGTCACTCCTTTGCTTGCACGCTCTTTTGAAAGGAATAACTGTTCTTTCGCACGTCCTGCCTCTTTACATTCATCACCAGATGAATCGTAATTTGTTTTGTACACTCTCGAGCTTGATATGTTGTTTACGGTGCAATTAATATCAGTATTTTTGCCAACAAGAATCGATCTTTCTTCGTAGCGGAATCTTGAAAGGCCGGGAGATTGAAACGAGGAAGAAAGGGAAACGAAAAGAGCAGAGTTCGAATGTCGCGCGTATCGTTGAATTTCAATTGTCTGCAGAAGAAAGCCTCGTCAATCGAAAGAACGTGAACTTGCAACCGCCGACTCGCATAATCTGCGTCACGCCAGCAGTGCGAACGGAATAGACTCGTAATGACGTAACGAGTACATTATATCGATTGTGTCTGCGCTTTTGTCATTCCGATGTTTTTCATCGTCTCGACATTGTCGTAAACGCTCGCACGTGCTAGAGATAAAGAGAGAGAAAGAGAGAAGAATCAACGAGAGCAAGAAGATAGAGCATACATATTTGCCTTCGCTCATAGCGCCGGTGCGAAAGAGTGCTAAATACCGATGTTGTTGACGGCGATCGTATAATGGAAGTTTATTGAGAGATCTACGAAGAGTAGGAGAGAGAGAGAGAGAGAGAGGAGAAGGCTACCATACCAACTCGGTCCCGAGACACCGGTTATGACGTGACGAGAGGAAAAGTTATCCGTCGAATGTACGTGTATTTGTTGGGTGTGCGCGTGATCCCAAGCGAAGAAGACACTATGAGGTCGTTACGAGTAATGGTCCTGCTGCTCTTCTGCTGCATCATCGGTAAGTCGATCATTCTGTTGTTTATTGCTGATCGATCGGCAGGTCGATCGTGTGGCGACTAGAAACGCCGCGTCCGTCGTGTCGATTGCTACTATACGCGGCGTTTTGCTCGTTTCTGAACGATGCCGTTGAGCGATTGCTTCTTCATCCATTATTACGAGATTAATTGAATTGGTTATCTAGAGGCGATAACGCGCAATGAAAATTAAATTTTACGCGCAGTGAGAAAATTGTTTGTTTGAAAGAGCAGAAAGTTCAACTTTATCGGATGAATGAAATACATGAATTACTTCGAATTAGTGAAAATTACTTGAAAATGTTTTCATACTTTCGAAACTATGCTATGAAATTCATGCATTCTTTATTAGCATACTATGGCCTGAAAAAGAAGCGTTTGAATTTCGCTTCTTAGAAAACTATTCGCGAGCGTATTAATTAATTAGAGATATACGCTGTATATATCTATATATATATACATATTGTACGTGAATGCGGTTTTTCTGTACAAAGACGACCCACTGGCAAGATTAATTGCACATTTGCAGTGCATCGCGACCGCGAGTGCTTTTTAAAAAATTAACTTGTGATTTATGTCCTGCACTCCGCTGATCTCCCGAGTGTCACAATTCTTTTACGGTTTTTCCATCGTCATCGCACACACTTTCTTACTGATGAGATGAGACTAAAGAAATCTGCTGTTGATGCTTTTTGAAAAATTCATCTCTTTGGCGCGAAGGCTGCAACAATGCCATTTATAAAATTGAAAATTTCTCTTTATATGATCGATTAAATATCTGTTTGTGAGATACCATCATTATTCGTAGATGAAATGTTAGAATATGCCTTCATTTTGCGCTCTAGTACGTCGTATAATCAGTATTACTTGGTACGCTCCGCTCTGCTCGTGATTATGCCAGTTACACTTGGCTGTTATCGACTTTACGAGCATAACTCCCCGGACGATACAATGGGATGTAACTCAAAAAGTGCTGTGTACTTCGAGCTTTATTGGTCACTACTGTTGACCAGTTTCGCGTTTATTAAGTAGTACTGCTCCATCGGGTGTACTTATAATTTACCCAATCGTTTAAAAAGAAAATTGTGCGAGAGCTAAATTTAATTTTTGAAGACCAAACCAATAAAGCGTCGACAAACAAACAATCGAATTGCGCATTGAAAAAAAATTTGGTAACAGCTACTAAGTGTTTAGTGAAATCGATTATCGTTTGATATTTAATAAATATTTAGGAAAGAAAAACTATTGTTGGCTATATTTGATGGCTATTATTTGGTGGTTTTTTTAGTATATCAATCTGTAGCGTGATAATATTTCAAGAAAGAAATATGGTATAATTGAGCAAAAATAAAACTTGCAAGATAATTGTGAAAAAGAAAATGTGTCAGGAAAAAAATGGCATGCCGGGCATGCGGTCGATGAAAATTTCGTGACATCTTTAAAATAAGCAGAAATATATCAAACGGCAAAAGTGACTAACTCACGTTTTGTGTGACTACATGAACAGAATTTTTCTCGTTATCCCGGACTTTTCGTAACTATCAGATCGGATAAAATGGGTCACGATGATCCGAACGGAACACAATCGTAACGAGCGTTACACGAACCCGGATCTTGTCTCTTTTTTCGACTTTCGATTTGGTCTCCATTTTTCTCGACTTGGTCTACATATTTTTTTTTGTTACACGTTAGAATTATTCGCGCGTCGAAAGAAAAAGCTTAACGAGGGCCTTATAAAATCTAGTCATTCGTGCTTATCTTTTGTCCTCTCTCGCGATGTTATATAGTCTCGTTCCTCCCTTTGCACATTATCGCGCGATTCAATAGGATAAAAAAAAAAGGAGAGAAAAAAGAGGGGAAACAAGCAGCGATCACGATGGTTCGCCTTTTGAGCACGAGAAAGGACCGTGCGAAGCTTCGAAATACGAAACGAAATACCCTGCGAATATCGCTAATTAACAGCGTGAAGCATGCAAAGCCTCTTCCTTCCATCCTCTCTCGCCTCCTCTCTCCGTCTCTCTTGTCTTGTTTCTTGTATCATATACATGTATATAGGTACATCGTGCACGTTGACTTCGGCATCGAATACATCGATGACTGGTTTTCGAAAAAAAGGGGCACGGAAGAGAGGAAAAAAAAAATAAAAAAAAGCTATTAAAAGCTTCTTTGGCGAGGCGCGTTTCTCACTGTAGAGCGTTATTTCACCGCTCTTTGAGGCGTGAGGGCGCGACGCCTTTCTGCATTTGCTTAAAAGGAAAGTTTCTGCCGAGAGAAATACGTTAGCTCCTCGACTCGTTAAATACGGCCAAGGTCTGCCCGGGTAGAGAGACGTCCGTGTCTCTTGTCCTCTTTCTCGACGCCTGTAGTACGTACGTACAGGGGAAAAAAATGGATATTTTTCAGTGTAAGGCAGATGATTTAATTTTAATATTTTCTTTTAATGGTTTTTAGTGACATGAAAGAATAAATTGCAAAACTTGTACTACTTTTGCAGTATATACTATCGTTTGTTTTCAGGTCTTTGTAATTTTTATCTATTATGTTATCAAAGTTATATTGATAGAATTTATGCATTGCAAATAACTATCAATCTTGGCTTCAACGAATAAATCCAAGGATAGATGTAAATCAGCCAATGCGAGCCAACAGGTTAGGCGTGTGTGAAATCGTACTTTATTCTTGAGAAAAATTGACAAATTTTGTTTCAACCCTCTCGATTGGGTCTTCCTCAGTGTAAAAATAAAAATAAAATCGGCATTATGCCTTGCATCACGCATTTTTTATGTTGATACGATTCTTTCAATCTACTACGTTATTTTTCACTTAAATCTGTTCGGTTCGTGTTGTATCTCACGATTTACACTTTGTCCTGTTCCTCGTATTTGCCGCCTTGTGCTGTTATCGTTTTCGCGGAACATATAATGGAATTAACATGCTAATACTAATACTGACTTGTGCATTCCTTTTGTCCGCGATTCCCGTACGTTCAGTCTCTGTACGTCTCCGAGCTATATAATCCGTCCGCCTCCGCGCTCGTCCCTGAAAACGAACCAACGTGTACCTCGTAGAACGGGAACAAAGTCCTCGGTGTATGATGACGTATCACACGCGTGCAACTCGATAAGCAAGCGGACGCTCTCGGATTTCGCTTTCGTTCGCAGAAGGCTGTGAGATGGAAACGCGAGATCGCGAGGAAATGCTGAGACGCCAGAGTTTAATCGGAGAACACTTCAAATCTCGAGAGAGCTCTCCGTGTTGTAAACAGCGATGCAGTTGCAATCGAGTCCCCGTATGTTTCATTCTTCGATATGTTGAATTAAACCGATTTGTATCGGCCGAAACGGTGAGCGAAAGTCGGATTTATCAAATACTCTCTCGTCGATCATCACAATGGAATTATCACGCAATAACATGTTTCACTTGGGATGAACAAACATAAACTACAATTTCGCTTCTTTTTATTTATCTCTGTCAGAAGTATCGTTTGCATTTTTCGCTTTAAACGGTTCATTTGTACATTAAAACTACACACGTAAACTCATTAAAATCTCGCAAAATGCTGCTAATGAAATGTTCCGATAAACGGTGAATCTAATGTGGCATTACTGTTGTTTATCTCTCTTTTCTTTCAAGTGGAACTATTATCATTAGTGCATATATGCATGTATATATATAGATATATATATATATATGTATATCGCGCGAAAATAATGCATGGCGCGTGAAATACGTCGAAATAACGTAACGAAACGCGAGAATAATCCGAGGTAATGTATGCATAAACGCCGGAATAACATGTAAATTGCGTGGCACGAAATGCGCGCAGCATCTTGGCGTATCGAGCAAACTTAAATACATCGTTGCATTGAAGTGCCGTTAAATATGTCTGGTAGTTATAGGTATGCGGTGCTATTAAGCGTGAAAACCTTGCAAATGCTAAATGCGTTCACAGGATTATCCTTTCTGCCCCTCGAACGCCGAACATCAAGGGATAAATCCGAATTACGAGCGCGACGTTACACACAAGGCTAAAATTACTCGCTCGAGAGTGAAGCGCGCGGCGCGCGTTGCAAGACTTTGCTCTCGTAGTCTAATAATGATCGTGAGCTTTTGCGTTTTCAATATTCGGGGAATATTTTAATCTTTCTCTCACATACGTATGTAAAACAAGTTTTTCTTTTCCATGTAAATGTATAGATAATCAAAATGTAAAAATATTATAATCCATAATATCGTGCACGTTTTGTTAAAAAGTGAAAAGTACACCCTTACAAGAATGATGGGAAATATTTATTATATAAACGTATATAGCTAGGGATTGTGAGTCGAATTGGACGAAGAATCCGGATCGTAGTCGATGACTTACATACACGTATCATAATTCAAGTATGGCGAAACTTTCATAGTGTGTCCGTGCGGATAGCCCGTGTCGGGGCCGTGAATCAATTTACGATGAGAATAAAAGGATATCGCGGCGGGGGGTTAGGACTGGGGAAGAAGAATGGACCACGGGTGATGGTGGTGGGCGGCTGCTGCTGCTGCCGCCGTTGCTGCTGCCTGCAGAAACGTGCCAACGCTCCTTGAGAAGCGCTGAAACTTTCTCGAGTGAAGAATATCGGCTTCTCGGCAGGAGGACGTAGCTCATGAGAAATCGCGTAAAATCGCACGAGAAGAAAAGTCCGATCGTCCTGTTCCGCGATAGATTTCACTTGTCCGCGCTATCGTTCTCGGACGAGTTCTCTTTCGCGAGAAAAAAATTCGCGGAATTCTCCAAAACTGCGGCCATTTTTATTCCATATTCGATATCTCCCGTTGCGATAATTTATACATTCGGCAAAGCTTGCACTTATTACGACATTTGTGTTATGAAAACAGGGGGATAAAATATATCTTCCAATATTTTAAGTGGGCGGAAAGAATGATGAGGTAAAATTTACATGACTACATCTCTCTCTGGATATTTATTTCTGCTCATGTGTCTTTCCAATCGCCCGAAACCACTTTCTCGAGGCTCACTCACCTTGGATTATATTTAGAAAATTTCGCAAAAAGGAAAATATTACATCTGCCTTACAGTGTTTTAAATAACGAAATCAATACGACAAAAATATGTATTTAAATTCGGCGTAATTAGTCGTTATTAATAAATAGAAGGTTACGTTAAGAGATTGCGATTGTAGATAAATTTAATATTTATAAAAAAAAAAGATTGTATTTGAAACGTGATTATGTCAATTAAATATAACATAAACATTATGAAAAGTCTAATATTAATTATTTGGTGGACATTTGAATATTGTTCAATTTCCACGTTAAACATGACGCACTAGTTTGTAATGTACTATCGCGTGGGAAGCGCAGGAATTATGGTCGTATATCTTCAAGTTGGCAGCCGTTCTTATTGTCAAGTATGATACGGTAATTAGCGGATAAGAGCGAATCGGATTAATGCGCGTCGCGTTTATACAATGGCGAATCTTGGTTGAACTCGGTATCTTAATAGCTTCGAGTGTCAGGCACAGCATTAGTATGAAGTTTCGTGTACTGTAGTGCATACTGTTGCATTATGTTTGTGAGGTCGTTTAATTGTCGTGGTTTCGAGTTTCTCCATTCGTAATGCAGAATAAAGCGCGATGCGATCAAACATTTACGACGAGTGCATAAAACATTATGATGCAATTTTAATAATACAATAATATATGTAATTGATTCGGAATTATTACCGTTCCGAATAAAAAATCTATCTATATAATACTTGTGTATTGTAAAAATATGGTTCTAATAATTATTTCTCTGCTTTTACTATTATCTTTTCTGAGAAGAATTACTGTGAGATTGAATATTTTATATACATATATTTTTTAGTTCAATAATAATTATGTCTCGTAATACACACGGAGAGAATTTTTTAGCTCTGCATAAATAATGCGATATTTTGTAAATCACGTAGATTGCAAACTGTATTTTCGTTAAAATTGACGAGTGAATATTCTATCATCATTTTGACGGTTAAAGTACATATACGTATGTTTTTAAGTATTCCGTATGTTTCACAAGGCATTACTGATTACTGTTCCAATATCTTAAAAATTTTACAAGCGATAGCTGTAAAGCTTTGCAAATTTGTTTCTGTCAGCCAACGCGGTGGTTTAATAGCCAGTCGCAAACGCGACGATATTTTTCATATTTAAGTCTGGCGCTGTTTTCAGTTGATATGGAAGCAAAGAGGTCATTTAAATCTAAGTGATGATTGTAAAGTATGCAGTCAGAATAGATAATACAAGTTGATTTATTATCGTTAGTCTGGCTAAATATAATTATTGCAACTATCAATTTTCATTAATGTTATTTTTTATAAATGTGGCGATGTAGTTTATTCTCAGTTACATTCGATTGAAAATCCTCAAGATAATAATACAGCAATGCGAGTTACGGATATACATATGTATAGACTGTTTAAAATATTTGTTATTAATATGTATGAAAATTATTCTAAAGTACATGAATAATTTTTTGTGAGTAAAATTTGTTTGTATCACGATATATTCCTTTATTTTTCTAAAATTAAAATAATTGGAATGCATTTGATAAAGTTGCACTTATTTTCTCATATAAATATTACATATAGAATTATAAATAAATGTATTACATAAGAGCATAATCATATAACGAAGATTCGAAGTAAGCTATAAATACGATACTTTTTTCAACATCCGCTTATTCCATTTGATTTACACCCTGTGAAATCTATTTTCGATTTTCAAACGTCAACTAGGTTTAAAAGCTTCTTTCAATTGATCGCGGCAGGCATCGTTATATTTGCAATTCCGTGGAGGACTTGTGACCGTGGAGAACGGTTATCGCATTTCGAAAGGCCGAGAAAATTAGCCGAGTTTCTCAAGTTGATTTCTGGCGGGCGCGGTGAACGAGAGATGTCGGCGCGCAAGGCGAACCGCACGCGATTGAGTAACTCAATCAGCGTTAAATCGTCGAAGCGCGGCAGCTCGTATCTCTTAATTAAGCGGCCATAAAAATCGTCGGCACGCAGTTAGAGATTGGAGCCGAGTGGGACGCGCGATGCGTGCGCGTTACGTAAACGTATCTCTCGTCGTATCGTATACGGTGCATTTAAATGCTCTTCTCTTGTTACGTGCACTTTTAAATTCTCACCAACGCTGTTCTCTTCATTATCGTCTCTGCGGTTATGTGGATTCGGGATCGATCGTTCACGACGGGAATATGTGATTGCGTTAACGAAAGAAACGCGTTCCAAATAGATCAAATATCTCTATTCGGTGCCAACATCTGATGATTTGAACTGCTGCGTTTGAAACCTTCGTGTATATTTCTTGATAAATGAAGTTTTTTATAAATTATAGAGAATTGTTTCTATCCAGTACATTTAGTTTATATATATTTATCTCTGTGATACATAAAGTTGATTAATCTTTTGAAAATATTGTTGAACGATATGCAGGTACCATTAAGTGAAAAATTAAAAATTTTTTGAAACTCTGAGACCGAATATAATAAAAAGAATTCAGAAATTAGATTTAGCCTTCTAATACGATGTTAAATTAGAATTTATTCAGGCATTTAATACTGACAGTTACAAAGTTGGAAAGCAGCTGTAGCCTTCGAATCTTCACTTTTCAAAGAATCTGTGACTGAGGGAAACTGCAATAGTTCGAATTAGTTTCCACCTGAGTCGCGTGTAACTAACCATGCCACTTTCTACGAGAACGATGAATCCGCAGATGCTTCTAATTATCCGAATCCGTGTCATCGGTGGATGATATGATAGGATGAAGAGGCAGCTGTGATGGTTACATTTAATTCACATTCGGAGCCGCAGAAGTCTGTCATCTGTGAAAACGGCGTTCCGGCTTCCTTCCTGTGTCACGTGGCTGCGTTTAATGCAAATTTAAATGTACGTCAGCAGGAGCCACCATTAAATTTGACTTGCTTGTTAGTAACGGGCGGTTGCTACCACTGTTGTTACTATCGTTGCACTGCCGTCGCGGACGGTTGCCAGCGTCGCTCACGTAAACCGCTGCTACTAGCCTAGCGTACCGCGAAAATCGCATTTTGTAGATCTTTTACGAGTGCATAAACGCGGAATATGTATACTGCACCGTCGCGTCTGTGCATAACTCAAAAGATTAAGTCTTCTTACTTTGTGGCAGCAAAGGCGCTTGGCAACTTCGGTTGGATTCTTTTTTATTATAATTTTAAATCTTTATCTTAAATTAATTCAATTTTAATTTTAATTTTATTTTAAGTACAATACATATACATCTTTATCTTAGTATTTATAAGGTGCGAGCGCGTTTGGAATCGATGTCGTACAGTTTTGCAAGATAATTTCGCGAGGCATCTGGTTTTAAAAGAATCTTATTTGGTCAGAATTTTGATACATAAAAATTCAGAACTAAAATTTATTATAAAAATACATATAATAGAAATGTGAAATTTTTTACACATATTATGTAAGTTTATATATTTGGTATTTTCAGGAAAATACCAAACAAATTTATGATAGGAATGATGATAAAAAAAATTGGAATCTTTTATTATAAATTTCGTGAAGAGAATGTAAAAGTTACAAGCAGAAGACATACTTCGATGCTATTAAAGGAATAGAGGAAAGCGTACATAGTTGAGAGCACTCGCTGACATTTCAATGACCAATCCTCTTGTAAAGAGGCCAATTGCGAATCGCTTAGCAATCGATCGATCGACCACTCTCGCTCGCGGTTGGCTACGTCTGATTTACATCACTACGCCAGTTGTAGTGGATTAAATTTCTACAACGCAGTGATATACGTACAATAATGCGGTCACCCGTATATGCCTCTAGCTATAGGAGCTCTAGTCATTTTTATACGACGATTTTGTACAATTTTATCGACGGCTTTTAATCTTGATCTCTAAAAAAAGTTTCATAGGCAATCGCTCGTACAGGACATATGTGTTCGTGGTTCGAAAACTTCGCGAGCGAACACGTGCATAAGTGAGCACTATGCATATATGACCGTCGAATCGTGGAACGTTGGTTTTATTGCGAGCACTCGGCGGAAGATAAAGGACCGTCGGTAGGAAATGTAAAAAGTTTCGAGATGCGCCACGATCCGCGCGAAAAGAATAGTCGCGAATTTTCGTTATTCGTTATTCGAGCTAGGCGTAGTTGGAGACAGCATACATATATTTTATATACATACATATATATATTTTATATATATATACACAAACACACGTATGTATTCCGTCGACGTATGTTACTGACTTTCCGGCAAAACAACAATACTTGCGCCGTAATAAAATTGTCCGACCGAGCTCGAATCGGTTTCATAATTCCCGGTTTCCGCCGTATTCTGTCAAACTGCGGCCACAGTTGAGCCCGCGAGATTGCACGAGTCGTTTGTTTCGAAAGTAATGCAATACTAGATTTACATCACTGACGTTTATTGCGTAATACTGGTGTAGTCCGACGTGAGGTAGATGTAACTTGATATAATATATCCTCCCAGGAGAAATTCTTCAGCCTTTAGGTTCTTATCAAAGTCTGACGGAAGAGCACGATGCAATAAATGTCAAATGCATCATAAGTCTTTTCACCACTGCGTCTCAGTTTATGTTTGCTCTTATTGAAATTCAGCGTGTCTCGGAATTTGTAGATTTATGTGACTTTCCCAATATTCGTTATATGGGAAACAATTTTCGCGCGTTATGCTCAACTTTATTAATGGATTAATCTTGTTATTAGCTAAATATATCATGTATGTGACATTGCGTCTTTTAGATACGTGTTTAGACAAAAAATATAAGCATCATTTACAGAATTGATGAGTTTCGTAAATGGTATTGCAGGACAAATAGCGATTAAGCAAACGGAAATTTAATTAATAACATTTTCAATCCCTTTTATTATATATTATTGTCAATGGTACGATCCTATACGGCTCAATTAACTTCGTTAACAAATAGTGAGAATTGGAACAGCTCGTCAAATTTGCGTAAACCTATTGTTGACATCTGTCGTATCATGCTTTTCACGTTTGTTTATCTAAATTTGCATATTCGTTCATAATGTGTTACGATTCTCGTATCGATCGATTGATCGCGTGCAGACGAATGTGTTCATTGCGCTTGCGATGGGATTCCATTTAGAATTCGTTCGACGAGCGCATTCTCTACCACTGTTGACTAACACCTGCGGTCTTAATCAAGTGCCGCGCGCGTCGCACGCCATTAGAATCGCTTTGTCGATAGCGATAGAAAGGAAATGAAAGTGAAATGTTCTTGGCGGCTCTTCAGGCATGCTCCGCACGACGCACCGATCTCTGCGATCTCTCCGTCGTGCTCTCTCGATGAACGTCGCGCAAGGAAACTCGCCGTTATGCCACCGCGATCGAGGAATGCGAACGACTACTGCAAGCCGATTATGAGATGCCGTCTCTCTTACTTTTCATCTCTTTCGGCGGCGCGAGTTATTTATTTGTGACTCGCGGTTCGATCGGTCAAGTCATTTGTTACGTCAATCGGTCTGTTTTCTGTTCCTGCACTAGACTGTTCTAGAACTCTCTTTCTCGCTTTAAACAATGTATTTAAATATCAAACGTATATATCTATCTTACTTTAAGTTCCAAAAGTGTACCCTAGTTCAGCCACAAAAAACAGACCTAATATTTGTATGCTCTACATGCACTTTTTTTTAAACATTAAGAGAACATGTGTAAAAAATAGAATCCTTTAGTCACGTATTTTGTTCACGATATTACGGAACAAAAAATAAAAAAAAACGATCAGAGAACAATTTGTTAACAGTTTTATTTGCTGGCATTAATTAATTTATATAGGACAATTAAAAAGTTCTTAATAACGTTTATAATAACATAAATATTGTTTATGTTTGTACATTACTTATGTGGTTTGTATTGTAGTTTTAATGTAACGTAAAGCATTTCCTTTTAGACGGTGGCCGTTTTGCAAATAAATGCTCAACTCCAATATCTCGCTCATTACGTTTGTATTCAGTTAATTTACGCTTTTGCCTCTACTCGAGTGAGATCAGCGCAAAATGAAAGTTGGCGCATTTCCGGTTCATTAAAATATTTGATTACTCTTTGCGGACCGGCGTGACATTTATTAAATTCTTAATTGATAGCTAGCAACGAGGTGCACCACTTAATGTGATTTCTTTTTACATCAGAAGCATAAAGTCAATCTTAGAATATGTTTGAATTATTTTTTAAATGTAAATAGGAGAGATTGCAGTTTAGATTATTTCCGAACAGAGCAGACTATTATTATTTTGCACGAGAATGTGAATAAAAATTTCGAAATTTTCGGACAAAAATTTTCGACTGTGTTGAAGTACAATCCACTCCGCGATTAATAATTAATTGCGAGTAAAATCTGACCAGTTCGAAATTAATTTCCATGAAAATGAAACACTAATATACAACAAGCGGCGCGTAATTAGATCGTGGGAACGCTTTTCCCTAAAATATATCTTGCGCTAGTTTATTATTATTTTAAACATAGAACATTTGAAAACAATTAAAGGAACGATAAACATTTGTTTATTATTCCTTCATTAGTATTTTTATCGATTACGCATAATATTACGTTGTTGGGATACAAAGCGTATGCATTTGTTTATACGTTTACACCGCGTATTCAGCTCTAAATGTAGCTGTCTCATTCCTATTGCGTATTTACATCGACTACAAATTCCATGTTAGGTGAATACAATTCGGAATCCGACTGCCACGCTTATGGCTAAACACGGTGCGAATACAGGTGTGTGCGGGTACAGATTTTACATGCACGCAAATCTCCCCAAAATATTCCGCGTAAACGATGGAAGAATATTATCTGTTAACGAATATTCTCCGGAGTGTAACAAGATTTAGATCAGAGAAAGGATTTTGCGCATGCACAACTCTGTTAATGTTACAGCGCTAAAGGCTTAACTACTAATTATACTGGGAGCTTAAGACCTGATTATCGCGCTCGTTGATGAGTAATCCATGCGTCGCTTTCGAGGATAACGTGCGCGCGCGCGCACATATTCGAGAAAATGCCGGCATACTCGTACTTCGATTAAAACGCAATTGTCAAGGTATCAAAGAGAACAATATTCGTGTGCACGCCTCTATTGTCATGTATGCAAATTGGCTTCGTCTGCATATTGTGTAGAAACGGTCGTAGAACGAACGCTTGGATAAACACCTCGAGTTTTCATTGAATTTAATACATTATTAACTATTTCTATAAATACATATCCTTTTTGTAACAGAATTTTCTTCGTCAGACTATAGAAGGGCAAAAAAAATTATAAGCACGCAAGATACAGTTTTACGTTATACATTCTCTCCGTGCAAATGCAGCGCGGAGAATGTATCATCGTCAACAAACTTAATGAAATGTAAGTTTGCGGTAAAAGCATAACGATCCATTTGTTGAATAACTTTGATACGAGCGCTTAATGTGCATATGTAACGAAACAAAGGGCGGAGGAATACACACGTGCGACAGCACACATACCCGACATATATTACACAAGATATACAAACTGCACACACATACATACTTGGTAAGCACGAATCCCTCGACACCGGCGGATGGCACTACGCACATAAATAAACCTCAGCCTTGACACCTGATTCTCTCGTGGACACCATTCTGTCAGTCACGATGAAACGATCCATCATACGCGGTATAAGTATATACGGGTGTAACTGAAGCGAGTCGTCGTGACTTTAAGTGATATTATCTGGCAGGAAGATCGTATCTGAATTAAAATTCCTGTTCGAGGGTCATTTAGTCATTATGATTGCCAACACGAAGAAATTATTCGTCATCGACAGATTTTTCCACATTTTTCTTTTCTTTTATTTACCGCCTTTTATTCATGAGATTAAAAGTATACGTTATTATATCTCGGGGGCAATGAATCGCGTGGAATCGCAAATTCGCTTCAAAAAGAAGATTACTTACTGTTTACGCTTTGATGGAACTCTTTTTCGATCTTGCTTCAGGTATAACGTTAAGCACATAGTGTACTACATAACGAATACATATGTGTTATATTTAACGATACTCGGTTTCCTGAAATTCTTTGAAGTTTTGTCTATATAGTTCGCGGCAGGTACGAGAGAAGAAAGTTTCCGCGGTTAAGGAAGAGCGATCTTAAAAATGAAAAAGGAATGTGGGATATGATCGAGGAAACGCGTAAAAAAGATAGATAGACGGGAGTTTTAACGACCGAAAAGAATGATAGGCGCTACCGCCTGCCATCTCTCGCGCGAGAATTGGTTTCTACACCCTGATGAAATGATAGCATCTCGGCAGCGCAGATCATCTCCACTTGTCATCTTCGTTACCAGTTTATCTACTTTTTTTTCATCTTTGTATCCATTGCCGTTAATCGACTAGCTTTGGCCTGTCAATCGTTAGCCATCTCTCAGCATTACGGCAAAATTCAAAGACCTGCGGTGGATCTAACTTTCAGCTATGAAAAATTGAATGATTTAACATAGAATAAATATTTGTGTTTTTTCCATTACACTGAGAAAAAAATTTATTAAATTTTAATAAATATTTCTTTGAATAGTCCTAACGGAATATTTACGGTAAATAAATATTGAAGTAAATGAAAAAAAGTAACAGTTGAATCAGATTAACGGTTCTAGTATCTAATAAATATGTGTTTACACTTAGTAAATATTCCGCTAGGACTATTCAAAGCAATATTTATTAAAATTTAGTAAATCTTTTCTCAGCTTAAATATCAAATATGATAGTTTATAGCAATGAATAATTTTATTGATAAATCTTTATAAATCTTTAAGAGAGTCTACACACAGATTGTGTAACTTATCATTAATTCGTTTGACGCTTCTTCGTACAAAATGCATCGCGATGCTATTTGTATCATGTCACTCACTAACGTATCATTCGCTACTCGTTCATTCGCTCGTCGAGTTAAAGGTTAATACCGATCGATTTATCGCGCTAAGTAAACGTCACGGCGCACTACCGTGTCGTACGAAGATAAATGTACGAAAGCGACTTATTTAACAGTAAACGCGCTGCGGCGCCGTCGCGATCCGTACAAACCGCGACTGTACAAGCGAAAGGATTAGGGAAAGAGCGACGTTAAAGAGCATTCGCAACGCGCGTATCGAGAAAGGAGAGGGAATAAAGCAAAATGAAATAAAATAAACAAAAAAAAGAAAGCAAACGCGGAGATAAATCGAAGAGTAAGCTTAACGAGGAGGAAGGTCGACCCGTCCTCGCTGCAACAATCACTCCCTTGCTGATGTGGATCTGACGGTCCCTCATTCGTACCGTTCTATCGAGGTAGACGCGTCCAGACAGAGATATCATCTCCCGCGACTGATGCTAGTCAGTCAACGGGATCTCGGCAGTAAATTCACGCGCGCAACAAACTGCCTCGTTTCCGATTCTAGTGTCACGATAAAGCTTTAAGCTCCCCCGCCCGTTTGCGCTCTCGCTCTCTCTCTCTCTCTCTCCCCGTCTCCGCGAGGATATCCAGCTGCCAGCAGTATCCCTCTCGTTCACCCGTTTCTCGTCTCTGCGCACTGTGATAGCGCTCACTGTGATCCGCTTCGCCGGCACATTGCTATCGACGTTTCGTACACGCCGCCCCGGCACTTTTCGGCTATCGCCGATATCCGCTCGGTCAATTCTCTCGATGTCACTCCCATTGAAACCCGGCACACACGTAATCTCGCGACGGTACAATTACGTGTGACGGCGCGGTCGTGTTACGTGTCGCTTAGTGAATAGACGTGAAATGCAGGTCTTCCAAGAGCAGCAAAAGAAGGAGCGTCTCCGATATTTGATAAGAATCGAAGAACCAGGATATGTACAATTTAAAACAAGGAATGGAAAATATCCTAAGGGTTTAATATAAGAGAACATTTCATTATCTGTTAGATTTAATACACAATAAAAAACATTTTGTCTTTGTGTTATAGAAAACGCTTCACTTAAGTCCTTATTAAAATTTTGTGTTTTCAACATATCCGAGTGTTAATTTCATTGTGTTCTTTGAATATTTTGTATTAAATTGATATTCAACATTTCTTAGTGTTAAAATAAACGCCATTTATAAGTAAGTGAAGAAATAATATAAAAATGTTTTTTAAAACGTAAATCCTAAGATAAGTGAATAAAATTTATTAATTAATATATTATAAATGTTAATTTTAATGAAGAAATATAATTGCTTACAAATTGAATCAATTTTTCGTGTTAATTTTTTACGTAATATTTATCATATTTTCTAACGTATTTATCTTGTGTTAAATTAACATTAAATTTGAGTGGACTCATTGCGACATGTGTTAAATTTAACAAATTTTCCAATTGTGTAAATAATAAAACATTTCACATTATCTACTTTACCGCAAAAATAACACATTGTTTGTTTCTCTCTCTCTCTCTCTCTCTCTCTCTCTCTCTCTCTCTCTCTCTCTCTCTCTCATTAAATTAATCGAATATTCAATATAATATTTTGATTTATATAGTAGATAAATATTTAACTTTACGAAACTCGTTCAATTATATCAGTTGGTGTTACTCGTTCATGTTATCGAGCTCATCGAATAAATACGTATTGTACGCATCTTTTGCTTTTGTAATCACGTTACGTTCGAGGTTTCATTTTGCTCTATTGAGAATATGTACCAAATGCTTCGACATTATAAACATTTAACAGACCGGAAGAAACATGACAAATATTTATTTCGCGCATTTTACGCGAAACCGCGGATTGAAACTTCTCGGACAGTTGGTTGTCGGAGCATCTCTGTCTCTTTCTTGCTTTTCTATCGAGTTCTCTTGACGAGCGACTCTCAACAGTTCTCGCTATTTCGCTCCGCGCGCGTTCACCATTCGATCGACCTTTTGTCGGCGTGAGAGCAAGCGAGAAAACGACGGCGACAACGACGTCGCCGGTTCTCTCCGCGTGAATAGAGATACTGCGAGGGAGAGAGGTAGAACGAACGGAGAGATTTCGAGGTCAGGCGAATGGAACGCGTATTGAATATCGCGGAAGCGAGGCGAAGGAATGTCGATGGCAGCCCATATCTATTTAGCGTCGCCGTTGTGCCCCGCGGATGCTGACCGCGTCGGCGCCGGAAACGGAATATCGGCGAGGCGATCGCGATGACGATGTCGCGCGTACAGCTACTCCTTCGCGAATCTCTCGAATATGACTCGGAATAATCATCGCTCGGAGAACGCACAAGGAGTGTCGCTGGCTCGATGGCGCATTGAAGCGGCATTCAATCCCGTGGCTCCTTCCTTGACTTCATTGATCGTTGCGTACACGGAGAGAACGATTTTTTTTTGCTCAAGTACACTGTTAAAAAAACAAAAATTTCCTTCCGTTACATATAATGGAAGCAAATTTCAAGCAGGTATATTAAAAATATTTAATGTTGTCAATACAAATGAAGTTACAAGTAACTTAAATTTAACGTTTACTTACGTTAACTTTTATGCAAATCTACATAAAATTTAATAAAAAATGTATTAAATTTCGTAAAGTTTTATAAAACGTACACTAAATTTCATGTACACAAATATACTTTTCAGTTACAGATACATAAAATTTAATTTAGTGTCATAAAATTGAATTTAATTTATGTAACTTAAAAGTACATTAAATTTCATGACATTTTTAACAGTGTATCAAAAAATTTGGATGGCTACAAAATTGAAAATAATTTTGTTTTAGACCATCAAAATTTTTAGATAGGACACTCAAACTGATTGCTAGGATGTCAAAAAATATTGACAAAAAATATGCCGCAAGTTATCAGGATGACACATTTCCGCCAAGTGACATGCTGACAACAATAATTAAAAATATTTAAAAAGTGTATTTAAAGCGGAGCAACTTTTAATAACGGTTCACTTGTGTTCGAGCGGAACAAGCCGAACTATATTCAAAAGTGTCAAAAATTATCAGCGCAACACGTTTTCGTGGAGTACGGATATTCAAAACTGTATACAAATTATTAATTGTTGGAATTTTGTTTAAAACATTATATAATAATGAATTTAGCTTAAAATTAACAACGCTTAACAAATGTTGTCATATTTGATATTCCGGTACTTTAGAGGGAGGTGTGCCGTGCTAGAACGTAAAGTTAGCATAGCGTTTTTTTTAGTTTTGATTTTTTGATATTAAAAATACAAAACATTTTTTAACTCTTATCAGAAACTGTAGAACTGTGAAAAGTGCTACTATCATTGTTTTTTTAAAAATTAATAAAACGCCATGCTAACTTCACAGACACACGCCTATCCGGTTTTAAAAAACCTGAGTGGTTTATCATGTGCATATGGACGTCATCATGACACGACAAAATTCGATAGTTGTAAATCGGTACGGTAAAAGGTACCTACATTTTTGCGACGATTTGATTCAAATTTTGCTGATTCGTGCATAGTAATTCGATAAAGGTTTGAGGAAAGCTTGTTCATTGTCAATATCGAAAATAATTCAATTATCGAGTTGCAACGCCAACTAAACCGCGCGAAATTTTCTTGCCTCGTTGCGTCAATGCGTTGTAATCGTGTGGAGATTACATATCTCTTTCAATTGATATCGACGAGAAGTAAATCGATATCGATTTACCGAGCGCGGAACACAAATCTGATTTATAAAATGGAAAATAACGAGAGCGAAGTATCTTAACCGATTAACTATGACGAGCGACAACACATTGATTCAGTTAATCGTTAATCGAATTATCTTCTCGGCGGCTTTACACTAATAGTAGTAATTATACGCGTAACAAGTTGCCATTGGTATCTTCTTGCACGCAAACCTATAATTGTAAAGTGTAATATAGACATCGCAAATTATACAGATATCATGATTGTACGTATCATTATAATTATATGAACCTTTCGTTACGTAAAGCTCGGCATCATCGTAATGCAGTGGATAGATTACCGATCAATTATTTTCGTCACTTGAAATAACAGACGGTTCATTCAAAACCGAGAGTAACTAGTAACTCGATGCGCAAATAAACCTCTCCAAAGACCGAATTAAATTGATAAAGTAAATATAGGCGCACGCGTATTCTGTTTAATTTGCGACATAAATCGCGATAATTGCTGCGCTTCGGTCGGTCCCCGTGAATTCATTTCCGGATGAATAACAAAGTGAATAAACGAACCGTCGTAAATTTCTTCGGCGATCGATCCTCAAATTACGCTGCGGTCACAATTGCGGGATGGAACGGTGGTACAGTGGAGCATCAGAATAGTCTCTGATTAATTTTTGTACGTTTCCCGGTAACTAGAGAAACAACGGGAGCATTAGTCGACACCGCGACACGCGATATCTTCCACCAGAAATGGTGAGAATGTGTTGTACCAGCGGCAACTCTTCGTGGATACATACTCCGCAAAGTTCTCTTCTCGCATTACCATTTCGCAGATGGTTGTGCACACCATATACGTAAATACACGGACACACATGTCTAGATTTATACATCTGACAAACATACGCGCTTCGTGCCCCCGCGCGATCGTACGTTATGGGCTTTGCTGGATTTGCTTCGTATGCACGATAAATGCAATTTCAGAGACGTACTCTTCCATTTCCGCAACGTCGCGGTCAGTTGTGATGGACTTCTAAACGCTCGTTACCACCATCGAATACGATGTACACAAGTTGTCCGCAATGCGGCTGAAACCTATTATTCTTTTTATTATACGGTCATATGAATGATCATGCATATTATTGTTTCCGTGTGGACTACATATTTCAATATCGCGATCATTTATTTTCATTAACTGAGAAAAAAATGGTTTATTTCACTAAAATAATTTATTTCATTAAAATAATTTAATCTTTATTTCTGTCGTTGGAGAATGCATGTATTTAAGTAAAATATAATATGTTTGATTTATATATATATATATATTCTTCATCGTAAGAAATACAGACGAATGAAATTAATTTAATAAACAATTTTTTTCTCAGGAAATGAAAGTAGATCACTGCGATATTGAAAGAAAATATTTTAAAAAAGTTTACGTTTTAAATGAGAAATGTATTTTTCTTTTCTTGAATTTATCACAGGACTGTTATATTTTATTGTGATTTATTATTTGTTCTATACATGTTTCGCTATCAAAGTTAGCAATAATCGGGTCCTTGATATTACTAACTTTGCTGTATTAATTTAGGTACGAGTTTCAGCCAAGTTTGACTAAACTTACTTAGCTGCCAGATTTGTCTTGGCACGAATGATAATGCACACCAAATCTCTACGGCGAATGTGGTTTGCGAATAAATTAGAGATAAACATCGAGCGATACGTGAAACGCACGGTAAGAGTACAAAATTAACTTTGCTTCTTTGAGATTATCGCGTCTTAATTTATTCGGTTTCATAGATTTTTTAAAATTAAACGCAGAAAGAGACAGATTTGAAAAATAAGCTGTGTTTTTTTTTTACTTTATTTTGCACATATGTAGTTTTCTTGCGGATATTATTTTCCGTTTATCAGCTTCCACTTTACCGCACCGCGTGCTTTGTCCTCAACCTATTAACTATCCATTTATTGATTTTCATCATTATCTGGATTATGGACCTCGGCTGTGATGTATCAACGTTAATAATGCAGATAGCAGATAGCGAACACGTTCGATAGCTACGCTCGCGACCCGAAAAGTAATCGCGTTAGCGCGGCTTAACAAAATATATCGCCAGAACGAGTCATCGAACGTGAACGAGATAAAGCCGGATAGACCCGGCTATTGTCAAAAGGGTATACTAATTCATTGCGTTGCACTTGATTTTCTACTCCGCCTGCGCTAGAAAATCCGTTTCATCGTTCGTGTATCAACGATGGGATGTCACAAGATGAATTCGATGATCGAATTACGATATAAAAATAGAAATAAAATCTGCGCAAAAAGCCAACTCTGTAGTTTTTTTTCAATTCTATCGCGTTATATAAACTTTATATATATTTATATATTTAAAAAAGCGAACATATTAATTTGCGAAGCATATTTCATCAAGTTCTATTGGAGATATTAATTTTCCAATAATTCTTGATTTCTCTTTATTATTCTCTTGTATTATTAATAGAAATAAAAATTCTCAGCTTCTTCTAACCAGTTTGAATGTAAAGGTTAAAGGTTTTAATATGCATGAATTAAACAACAGATAGAAACTAAATAACATATCAATTATCAATAGTCGTGAGTACAGTGACTATAATACATGCAAAGACGCACGTGTGGAGTCTGAATTAAAATTGACACTTGTCTTTGAATTAGTGGGTCAAGGCTTGTGCTCTCTCTGCATTGGAGTTATGGAGTCCAGGCATTCATCAGTAAACTTGAGAATGATGAATCGTACGATCGAAACATACCGCATCAATTATTGGCATATTATATCAATTATTTATAATAATTAAGTGATAATTAAGGATTTATACTTTTTTTGAAAGATGCTTATTTATGTACATAAAAAAGATATATGTTCTTCAAAAAAAAAGTTATAAAAAAAGATATAAAATTGATGGCCCCATTTCGGCTTTGACGTATGCAGTATCAAAATATCACCGATGCTACGAGTACAGCGAGAATGTTAGAATTTAGCACTTGCAATATACTTGATGTGAAAATATTGAAAAAGCATATAGCTTTAAAGCTCTTGAGTATTTTGCGAAGTTGCGCGATATAATTTATTAGTTTTTTGTTTTATGTGGGCTTTCATTTATTTTAAGATAAAACTCAAAGCTTTAATATAGTTACAACATTATGTATGCACGATGACGCACAAAACAATTTATCTAATCTTAGTTATCTACGAGAAATTTTTATTATTTGACATTTTATATTATAAAGAATAAAATATTTATGCTTCATGGGAATATTTAATATGAATATTTAATATACGTAAAATTTTTAGTTTTCTAAGGAATATCAGATTTAAATAATATTTTTTATATATAGTTGACGAGACATTTTAAATAATATACGTATCATTTTATATCATATTTTTACTTTATTGCTTACTTTAAGAATATCTCTTACGCTGAAAATGAGATCACCTGTAGAGAAGTTTTATTTCCTTAAGTATTAAGTCGAGTAATTCAAGCGCGACTATCCACGATTGTTTTCGCGAAACGTTTACATTTTCGTCACGGCATTTGTATACGAACATCAACTTGACTTTCATGAGTCCGAGTCGTTTCACGAGCGTTAAATTTTCCATTTTAACTTTTCTATATAAGTTCTCTCGACAGAACCTTTGCGCAATCGGACTTTGCATTTTCTCTCAAACAGTTTCTTGTTTCCCTATACAATTTACGCGTTTTACTTCTTACATTTTCTATTTCTATTTTTTAAATTATTTAGTTACTTGGTTGTAAAATTTTACAAGTTATACGTGGAATAGAATTATATTACTGCTCCAATTTATGACATTAAATTAATTTAAACTTTAAATTTCAATTATAAGAATAATAATTTAGTCGTTCAAATTTGTCATAAAAATAATAAAATGTTCTATACCTACATAAATATTACTTTTGCAAATCAAAGTTGATTATTTTATAGTTCGATTGTTAAATGGGTTATCAGAGTGCGCGAAAATTTCAAATTTCTTTCGCTACCCTGTGCATTAGCGATGAGTACATTCTAACGTTCTCCATGAAATATAACCCGTGTTTAACCCGCGAGAGGTGCCGTCCCAGATTCCCACGAGAGCTGACATACGAACTTTACTACCTCATTCAGTTGTACCACATGCGCACACCGAAATTTACAGATATTCATAAATATTAGTTATTTGCAGTAGTACGTTTTTAAATATCACCAAGATATGAAAAAACGAATGAAAAAGTATATTCTCTTATTTACATAAAAAGAAAAACAATCGCTGCTTTTCGTAAATTGAAATTTATTACACTGTTCAAAATGCTATCTACATTAATACTAGAGAGAGAGAATTTCAGAAATTATTTTTATTTTTAATAAAAATAATAAAAATATAATAAATATTATAATTATTTTCAATAATTAAGTCACGAAAGAAATTATCGCTTTTCTGGATTTGTTTATCAAACTTTTAATTAAAACAGGTCGATTCCGTTCAAAAAAGTATAAATAAAAGGAATAGTGCTTTTGTAGATTTTAATCTCCTGGATATGATAAAATTATTAAAAAGTTTGTAACGTTTTTTTCGAAACTTTAAGGGAACATTTCGAAAATTTAGCATATTGAAGAATATTGATATTTGAATAAATATTAGTGGATCGAAAAAAGTGAAGTCATGTTAATCAAAATCTAATAGTGTGCAACAGTTAGTACTTTATACCAAGAAAAAATGTGCAAAATCTTCGATCGATTGGATTATGCCTTCTGTTCTTCCAAGAGTATCAAAGTTTTTAAATTTAACTTAAAAATTACGAAATGGTAATTTCTAAACCAATTTTCTTTCACTTATTTGTTTAATCGTCACGTTTAGTTTCTAATTTGAGTTTAAACACTATTTAAGTGTATTTTAATTTGCCATTTTGGACATTGGATTCACAATTTTGAAGCTTAACGAGCTTTCTACCCAACCACAATAAGTAGATTTTAGATGTTACTGAGGACTGGTTATTTCTTCGGATAAACTATGTGGTAATTAACCTACTGGATAAACAAAAGAGTAAAAGAGTAAGAGCATAAAAGAGTAAGAGAGTAAGACAGTGAGCTAAAGTTTACCGAAAGATGGACCAGCCTGAACAATGTTTATACTCACATTTGAAACAAAACGTGACAATTAATAATAGTAAATTAAGAAGCAAAAGGATATCGATTCAGAAATTAACATTTCATAATTTTTAAGTTAAATTTTAAAACCTCTTGGTTGATCAGAAGATACAATCCGATCGCACGGGCGTTTTGCACGTTTTTTCTTAACATAAAATACACTAATCGTTGAACACTATTAGATTCCGATTAACATGACTTCACTTTTTTCCGATCCACTCTAATAAATACGTTTAATAAATATATTCAATTTTCAAAGGGTTCTTCAAACACTATATAAGAACATTTTAATAATTTTATAGTATCCAGGAGGTCGAAATTTATAAAAAAACTGCACTATTCCTTTTATTTACAAGTTCTACATTTCTTTTGGGGAGAGATCGGCCCCTTTTTAACATCTCCCTTTATTTCTCGATAAACTTCAGTTTTGATATAAAATCAGATAAACATAATTGTAAACAATAATAATTCGCAAACAATAATTAACTATTTAATTAAATATGTATGAGTAATAGAACAGGTCGCGTTGGATTGATCGTTAATGTATTAGAATAATAATGGGGTGGGACACGCCATCCGTAGCCATCTCGCCGTGAGGTTAACGTCGGCATGGTTGCCATTAAGCCATAGACATGTGACACAACGCGTCACGCATGGCTCGAAAACGCGACCTAGACTGCTGCATTATGCATCGCGTGTACGTTCCATCGTCGTCGTCGGCGTCGTCGTCGGCGTCGTCGTCGTCGTCGTCGTCGTCGTCGTCGTCGTCGTCGTCGTCGTCGTAATGCGCATTAGGCTACAGGAATACGGATAATGCTGACGTCGCATCTCTGCTGTTCGCCAGTGAATTTTCCGTGGCGTTTGAGTTGACACCTGTTGTCGCTGATTTTTCTATGTCGTTCGGAAAATCGACGACGTTACGCGCGAGTCGAATTGCTCGCGTGTACTCGCCATTCAAGTTTGATTCAGTTTCCGGCAGCGCGCAGTTTGCGAAGAAGCAAAAGTTCACTTTGCAAAAGGTCGTGGAGGCAAGTGAACGAAGAAATATGACGACTTCGGTTAACCGGAGCGGAAATAGAGAGAGAGGAGCAGGGAAAAGGTGAAGGAGGGAAAAAAGACCATTCGCATAATCGCCGTGGGAAAACTCTCGCGAAAAGTCGCGCACTTGATTCCGTGATTAGCTTAACTCCTTCAACCGGTTAGAATACTCCTTTGGCCTGTGTGAATTTTTTCTTTTGCCTCAGTAAAGTAATATAAGACACCGAGTCATTTTTCCAATTCTCTTTCGCGTTTTTTAATGCAAGGGTTATTAATTTTCTATTTAGAAATTCCTGAGTAAATTTGATAATTTTATCAGGAAGCAAACAATTCTTTTATCTTATCTCTCATTTTTGGTAAAGTATTCCCGGAAACGATGACTGGTGATGCTGTCTTTGAACTCGCTTTGTTTTGACGTTTTCTGATATGACATGTAACATTTTTACATAATTTACTACGCATTAATGGATTATATCATGCGGTATAATTGACATTCTTAGAATAGCACTCATTATATGTCAAGCGTGAATATCTCATATAACGATGCATCAATGAACGCATGCGCTGTATGATTATTTACGAAGTATTGCTTTTTGCGATTATTAAAATCAATAATATTGTAACATATATAAACGTTCGATATTATTTTGCGTGATGATTATTCTTAACGTGATGAACTATGAATCCGCGAATCAGTATTTAATAAAGAGACATATTAAACAATTTTTTTCTATCAGTAAATATTTATTTTCATTTGACAAAAGATTATTTGTTTTCTTTTTATCATCCGTAAATGTAGTGAAAAGTTCATCAATTTTGGAATTCTGAGTATATTTTTTATATAGCTTTTAAAACGTAAGAGGTGACGTAAAGTTCCCGACAGTGATTTTCGCCACGGCTTTCAAGTTTCATGTAGGTTCTGTTTTACTAATTGACCTCGTTTCATCGGTACCCCTCGGGCGGGCGAAAAGGAGAGAAGAGGGCATATCGCGTCGACGTCACGAGCTTCGCACAGCCGGTTTCTCATTACATCATTCCATTATCCTATTGCTGTGTGGCGTTCACTCCTCTAATCTGATTCGAGCCTTGGCGTGTCGCAGTCAAGACTATTCACGTTTGTCTCACGTCGAGGATAGATATCTCTTCTTATCGGCTCGCTATAGTGACTTTATGAGAAATACTTATGCCATGTCACTATCAATTTTCCAGTAGCTACTTATGAAATTATCAAACTATATTTCTTGTCTGTCAAATAGACGACGAACATCCACAAAGAATATTGTGCTCAGAATTCGCTTGTGTTAGTACATACGAATCACTATAAATATAAAAAATATTATTATTTATTTTTTGTTCCTTACTCTGTTATTAATCTCTCTCTCTAACGTTATATCTTTCTCAGTATCCATTTATCTTGTCTACTTTTATTATATCGCTCGTTTTGCGTCTAAAAACTGTATTTTGCGGTTGCAGTAAAATACGTGACCGATAAAACGGAGTTTAGTTTATATAGGTCAAGCCATCCTGTTAAGTGACAATCTGAAAGTTTCTGCACAGTAGTAATGTTGCTGCTTTCTGTCATAGTCAATGTTTTCGGTGACAGGCATTACAGTTGCTCGATAAAGTTTCTTTCCATTATGTAGACATACTATTTTCTTCATTCGTGACAAGCATAAAAAGAATTTAATTCACAAAAATTTGGGCGCGGTTTTTCATTGGCGCGCAATGAAGCATCCGAGTAATTCTATTTGACATGCGACGGGAGAAAAAAAGAATAGATAATCCAACGATGTTCACCGTCTGGCATTGCGGTGCACGAAGGTGACTCGTTGCCGCAATAATTTTCCCGTTCCAGGTCTGTACGAACGGCGGTAAACACGAAAGTAAGATTTATTATACCGCTGCGAACTTACTTTCTCAAAAAAATTTCGATTTAACGTGTTACATTATTCGTTCATGCGTTCTCTTCGCAATAATATTTTAAAGTCTTTTTTTTTTAAATATAACAATAATTTAATTTATTTCTATATATTCTTTAATCTGATAAGATATAAAAAAAACTAAAGCGCCTCTCGGATCAATAATGTAATTTTAGTTTAAAAATCTAATAAGAATATAAAGAGAGAAAAATATCACGACGTGCTGCTTTAGTGCTTCGGACAATGCGGCGATATATTTACAACTACAATGTTGCAATGAACGTATGAACAATATATTTGCGACATTATAGTTGCACATTTTGTTGTATATACTGCTATTATTTCTACACTGTTATATATATATATATATATACAATTATTTGAAATATATCGAGTATCATTTGAAATCTCGCAGATATTGTATATATCGATTTTAATAGACTCAATGTGAAGCAATGTTAATTTGCATACAATATTTCATAATTTTGAAAATTGAGACAGGTGAGAGACCTCCTGCTCTAAAAGTGCATACTATCATTTATTTGTTTTATTTTAAAAGTATACGCGTAATTGAAGATATAAAAAGACGTAAACAAAAATTTTGCATCACGTTTTGTTTGTATACGAATAAATGCACAGTTTAATAAAAGTGTTCCTATTTTAAAATTACAGCAATTTTTTCAAATAATGAATATAAAGTGCATTTATTATATTAATAAATCCTTAATTTTTTTTTTCATCATAAATTAATAATTGAAGGTATCTATCGTGTACAGAATACGAGATTTATTATTCAATAAATCATCGAGATCGATCGCGTTAATATTTATTACGCAAATACTCCTTTGCGAATACCGCGAATTGTTAAAGCGACACTTCTCTTCCTGAAATAAATAATTCAATGCCAAGGGTTTCGCTGAGCAAAATCTACGACAAACGCAACTCCCGTTTGACAATACTTTAGCGGTCTTGCATGCGTATTTCCGCAAGAGGTTTGGCAGCGAAAGTACCACTGGGAAAGCTCGTCAAATATTCCACCTGCAATAAGATTTTTGGCAAGCGGCCTACACCGAATCTCCCTGAACGCTTGTTGTAGCACGTTTCCATGCCACGAAACGCGAAAGCATTACTTCTGTTGCTCGCCTCATGGATTTTCTATTAGAAATTGCTAAAATAAAATCTTTGAGGGCAAGTCACTCCGCACATGTATTTCCGCCTCACTACGTATTAGATGGATGATCTTGAGAGGCAAGTGTATCGAAAATACATTATATTTTGTCGATATTGTCAAAATTATGTGAATTTTATTTTTATTAATGCTTATTAAATTGTATTATAGAACAATGATTTACATGCTGTGGTAATAAAGTTCAGTGAATGTTATGAGAAAATAAACACCACTTAATTAATGTACGAATGACCTTTATTGTCTTTCAAAGTAATCCCTCTTACACTAATAAAAAAAAGTTATGTTGTTTAAAAAAAATATTAGTTAATTCACCCAAATCACGGGCCGTTAAGCAAATATTTGTCAATTTAAATAAACATGTTTTAAATTATATGATTTTGTTAATCTAAATATATAAATATTGAACTAAATAATCACTATGAACTAAACGCATTTAGTCAAGTTAACTTTTTTTTTCAGTGTAGAGCCAATAATATGTTTCTGCCAACAGCTTGAAATGCGGAAATTTTGTTTTTTGAAAAGTCATCTTTAGATTTAGACATTATCTTAAGTTTTGTTATTACACGGTTCTTAATATCTGTAAAACGTTTGTAAATCGAGTTTTTTTTCATTGCCTTCCTTAATTTAGGAATGAAAAAAAGAAGTCTGCGGGAGCGAAATTGGAGGAGTAGGGGTTCAAAACGATAATGTAACTCAAGAATTTCCGTACATGTTTTGAATCAGAACCATGTGACAACAAGACTTAAAGCAACATCTAAAGATAACTTTTCACAGAGTTTCCGCAAGTTATACGAATGTTGTCAGAAGTGTATTATCTTTAGGGGGAATTATTTTGAAGGATAATAAAGGTTATTTGTGTATTAATTGATTATTTTTTCATAACATTTACCGAACTTTATTACCACATTATGTTACAATTAAGACCAAATAGGTCATATCTTCTTTAATATTTCTATTATTAGTACAATGAGAAAAGTTATATTAATCCGTAATTTTCCTGTAATTTTCAAGATGATTGTCGATTGCGTGAAGGAAACAAAATCGGACTGAAGCGTTTTGAGGGTCTACTTGTAAGGTATCGCGTGCAATGCTTTATGATACCAGGAATTTCTTTCGCGTGTCACGGAGAACGAGGTGGAAATGTCGGGTTCCGTCGTGTCGAGGAAAAGAAAGGGGAAAAAGAAATTCCACGCGATGGTATAATACGCGAAGGATTTTTCCGGACGTGTTTCCCCACGTTTATTTTTTAGCCACTCGTTGACACGATAAGCGGCTGTGGGACGTGCGACGAGGTTCGCCGTGTCGACGGTGAGGAAATGGGCACGTCAAAAACGGGAAATTAAACAGAAGACGGATAAACAGCTGGCCCAAGATTAATGCCTTGTACGTGCGTCGTGTGGGGAGTACTTCCGTTCTGATGAAAGAGCGACCCGCATTCCGTACGTGCACACGCGTGACAATGCTGGGATGCGCAACATTCGCGAGTGACTCGCGGCGAGATTGGACTCGAGCGCGGAAAGCCCGCAGGAGCAATCGTTAGTCGAGGAAAGAATACACGTAGCCGATTTATCGTATAATACATATATATATATATATATATATATATATACATTTTT
>NW_017300343.1:2334862-2335437 GCF_001594075.2 Trachymyrmex cornetzi | reverse complement strand
AAATATCGGGGGGGCCAACTTCACGATTCCGAAACTTTGAAGGGCTATAACTTCTTTACCATTCATTTTAGAACTTTTATCCATATAGAACAATCGATAGAACTTTTTGGGGGGCAAACAGAAATCTCAAGAAAATAATGGATTTCCAAAAAAAAATTTTTCAAAAAAAATTAATTACTGAAAAAAAAACCTTTTTTTAGATTTTCGGCATCCTGTAATGAATTCTGACAGCCCCCCAAAGAGTTCTAACGATAATCCTTAATAATGAAACGGCTAAGATCGAAAACAAAAAAGTTCTAGCGCCTTGAACAGAAAATTTCAAAAGTTGAAACTTCAAAGCCCTAGAACTTTTTAGATATCGGTTTCAGCACATCGGTTATTATTGTTATTAAGGATAATCGTTAGAACTCTTGGGGGGGCAACCAGAACTCTAAAGAAAGTACTGGGCCGGTAATGGGGATCACTACTGAGCCAGTACTGGGCCAGTACTGGCAATATAGTACCGGTCCAGCACTGGGCCAGTAGTGGTGACCAGTACTGGCAAATAGTACTGGGCTAATACTGGCAGCCAATAC
>NW_017300343.1:2334351-2334709 GCF_001594075.2 Trachymyrmex cornetzi | reverse complement strand
ATTATCCTTAATAACCGATTCGCTGAAACCGTTATCTAAAAAGTTCTAGGGTTTTGAAGTTTCACCTTTTGAATTTTTTTATTCAAGACTCTAGAACTTTTTTGTTTTCGATCTTAGTCGTTTCATTAAGGATTATCGTTAGAACTCTTTCGGGGCTGTCAGAATTCATTACAGGGTGCCGGAAATCTAAAAAAAGTTTTTCCTTTCAATAAATTTTTTTTTTGGAAATCCATTATTTTCTTGACAATTCTGTTTGCCCCCCAAAAAGTTCTATTGATTGTTCTATATGGATGAAAGTTCTAAAATGAATGGTAAAGTGGTTATAGCCTTTCTAAGTTTCGGAATCGTGAAGTTGCCC
>NW_017300343.1:2327378-2334247 GCF_001594075.2 Trachymyrmex cornetzi | reverse complement strand
ACTCTACTTATTTTTTCAATTTTTGAAAAAAATGGGGCCAGCTTCAAAGAAGTCTTTTTATTATTGTGGCTCGAAAAACTTTTTTGCAAGAAACTGTGACAAAGGGAAAGGAGAGACTCCATCGGTGGGTCCAAAAACTTGTTTGTAAAAAATAGCGATTGGTGATTAGAGGAGGGGGTTTCCATGGATGGTTCCAAAAATTTGTTCGTAAGAAATATTGATTGGGGGAAATAATTAAATTGAAGTAGTTACACTTCAATTGAAGTTTTTGAATAAAATTTAGAACGTTCTACACAGTTTCAAAAAATTATTCATCATTTCGGTATGTTACTTACAGGAAAAATTCGTGACGAATCTCTTGAATCGAATATTTTGAATCACCCGCGTTATCATTTATTGCTCGTTTTCTCTTCGCTAAGAATATTCAGTCATGGTGCATGTATGAGAAGATGAAACATATATGGAAAGACGATCAAACGGTCCGACGACATTGCTGATGATTAATATCGGATGCGCAGCGCACGTGAGGAACCGAACGTGCTTTCGATCCTGCACGTGCAGCAAGAGAAGATCTCATAAGGTTGCGACGTGTTTCGTCGCGGAGTCGAGGTCGCGGCTAGCGGTTTTCGTTCGGCCAGCAACCGGTTCTACCGCGGCGGCCACCTCAACGTGACGTCACTCTACCTGCGAACGATTTTAAGGATATCGAAGGACGAACTGCGGCAGGTGAAAACTCGACGTATTACTTCGTCGCTGAACGTAAACACGGAAACTTTCTCCCTTTAATATCGATAATAGAAAACGCCCGTACCTGACAAATCTTTCGCAATCTCGGCGCACTTTGATCGCTATAAACAGCGAATGCAAATAGCAGCTCGCAAACACGATCACGGTATTTATGTCATTTATTTTAGCCTTGGCGCGCACGTGTGATGTATTGGACCTTTTTAACCCGGGAATGGTAATGCGAGTATTTATAACGTAAATCATAATATGAGATGTTCGCAGACCCTTATATATCGGATACTTTTATATTGGAAGATAGAAGCGATATATGTATTTTGCAGGATATCAATAGAATAGCAAAACTATAAATAAAATTAATTATTAAATAATAAAATCAAATCTTTATTGTAACCGAGATAATTAAATATCAAGATGCAAATGTAAATTTTGATATCTCAAATTGATAATATTTGAAATTTGATATTCTTTAATAAATATACTTGTAATATTATACGTATTTGTGTTAATTTTCAATGATCGAAGAGATTTTGATACCAAGATATCTGATTCAGTTATATTTTATGTCGTTCGTGTTAACAAGATCCCCTGAATACTCAATGTATTCAAATCCGACGTTTTATGCATTATTTATCCGGTATCGACTCTATCGACTATACGTCGATGGAGATGGTCAAGGTAGAACATCGATTTCGCGTAGACCAACTTTTCTCGTCGAGGGATTTGAAGATACTGAAAGTTTTCCGGCGGGACTTCAATATACTCTTGTACGCGTGAACTTCGTCAATCTCTATCAATATCGATGGCGCGATATTGATATTGTCTTTCGCATAGCGTATGTTCATCCAAATTTTTCAAAGAATTGTACTAACAATTTGCAATGCAAGTGAACGAGATAAATTTATAATTTGTGCACTGTTAAAATTGAAGTATTAAAGTTAAAGTACGTTTTTAAATCATCCTCAACAAAAATTAATAACTGTTTTAATCGTCAAATTAAATTAAATTAAAATGAAAGTCGCAATCAATTATACTAAGAGCATTTTTACAATCTATGTGTGAAGTAATGTAATTAATACATGGAATATAGTATATCAGTAGTAATTCAAGACTGATTCTTTCTGAATGATGTAATAATCTCAATTGTTGATACAAACTTATAACAATTACATGGTTGTCATAATAGGTATTCAATATAAAAGAGACTCTGAATCGTTACATGTATAGCTTAGTAAATAATAAACTAATTTGAGTCAAATTAATACATTTTCTGAATTAAATTGATTAACTTCATTGTTTTAATTAAATTGTTATGTAGGAGCAGTGATGACCTATAGATATTATTATAAATAATAACTCAAATTGGGTATAATTTGACATTATGAATTTAACAATGTATAAGATAAATGTACCAGTTATTGAGCAATTAGTGGACATGACCCAATTTATTGAATAAAATAACAAAAATTCTAAATATTAAATTTTTAATGATAATTTAAATTATACTATTCTAAATAGATTTGTTATTTCTAAAAATTATGCTAAATAGATTTATCGTTTCCAATACATATATCGTTAATTTAACTAAAATAATGGAGTTAAAATTTAATTGAAGAAAATGTACTAAATTTGATTCAAATTTAGTTTGTTATTTATTAAGCACGTATGTTAATACAGATGATATTTATTTGAAACTTAATAAGAAATTTAATAAGAGACGAATTTATTTAGAATTGAATTTATTTAGAAGATATATTATTAAAAACAGAGTATATACCTACTTAGCTAATAACACACACACACACACACACACACACACATGCTTAACTAATAACATTTATATCATCAAACTTAATATATAAATTTTACTACTTTTACTTAAATTTTACTAATTTTATATATAAATTTTTACTACATCGTCTAATAATTCATATTCATTAATTGGTACATTTACCTTAATGTACACCTGAATTTTTCGATCACATGATAGCTCAAGTTGATTTTAAGTGAGGTTAACGATAGAACACTTCTTGCGACAACGCGGAATGTCTTTCTCTTTCGATATCCCAGAATCGCTTTGTCGGCGGTCGCACACGCCGTTTGTTAACGGTTGCGATCTTGTCTCGACGATGCATCCGGCTGTACATTGGTTCTCATGATCGTTCAAGTGGATAGAATGCCGCCGCACACTGCTGCCGACAAGCCTCACTGAGCATCCCACGTCAAAAATGTAAGACGTAGTACGTACGTACGTCAGGTAGCTAGAGACCGATCGATCGATGATACCTCGTTCCACGGAAAGTGGATTGAGATTACGGGGCTCTGAGCTCGATGCTTATACCAGAGTATATACCTACTTAGCTAATAACATGCTTAACATTTATATTAAGGGCCGATATCTCTTGGCTACCGAGTTAAATAAAAGGTAACTGTATATGAGACGTCGGCAATCACGCGAGTAGTAGTTTCGTCTTTTCTGTCGGCAATGGATAACGTTATGGGATACCAATCTATGTTCTGAGAAAGACGATGAAAATACCACCCAGCTCGATCTACGTTGCTCATTTTTTTTTAAATAACCTGTATGAGAAGGTAAGGATGAAATGAAATAGAAAAATTGATCTTATACTGATCAAAGGATCAAGCAACGGTAACTCAATTCCTTGAGTTAAATAATATTTTGTTATTTTTAACTTCCATGTGTGTCTGAATGTGAATCAATTCATTTCTATGATTAGTTTCAAATAGATATCATCCGTATTGACATACGTGCTTAATAAATAACAAACTAAATTTGAATCAAATTTAACATATTTTCTTCAATTAAATTTTAACTCCATTGTTTTAGTTAAATTAACAATATATATATTGGAAACAGCGACAACCTATAGAAATGATTAAAAATAACTCAAATTTTTGGATATAATTTGACGTTATAAAACTAACATTTAGTATAACGATTCTATTAATTGTGAAAGTAATATCAATATACAATAGTTTAAATATTTAAATATAAAAATATTTAATTATTTCTCTAGATTTTATATATTTAACGCTGCTTTTTTTTAACAAGAAATGTGTACAATATTATGTTTCCAAGAACTCGGCTTCAGAAAGATCCATCAATGCGGGTATGCACATGACTACATAGGCGAACAAAAATTAAACATAATTACATTTTGTTTGTCAAAAGGGTTGCGTAAATACCACGCAAGTTTCATCAAATTCTTCCCGTAATAATAGACCTTTTCTGAACGAAGGCTTGTGAAACGAATAAAATTCTTCACTTAATACGAATAATATAAAACATAATATACAATTAATGCAACTTGAACATACATATAAATGAATTTAAAATGTATCAATATATATATGTACTTTATATTTATATTATTTGATTTTGCTACTTGCGAGCCATTCTTGAAAATACTGCAGTAATGTATTATGATCAAAGATGTTCTTCTTGTAAACGCGATCACGTGCAGAAGACTCAATCAGGTCATGGGTTCTCAGGTCGTCGTATTCGTTGTCCGTCGAGTTAATTAACGACGCGCAACGGAGCGCATTTCCGCCAAAATCAATCATCCGTCCGCGTGCGTAGCGATTAACAGCCTAATTAAAATGAACCGGTTGCGTGCTATCCTTGCGGAAATATCGTGGCCTCGCTTCTCGCTCCTTAACGTCCTCCCGCGGCGTGAACTTATTTGGCTCGGCTATCCATTAATTACGCGCGCTTAAAGTGCACAGGAAGATAAATGAGAGTCACGAAAGAGGCGAAAGAGACGAGAACAGGGGACATACGCAGTTGTTTGTGCGTGAGAGAAGACAGAGATCGAATCGGAGAGTCGAATCCAAAGTCGCAATGAGCGAGTAGAATCACGAAGTGTCGTTTAAAGGGAATGAAGGGAGAAATCGAAAGTAGACTAAGAAGGAACAAGAAAGGATGATGGTGGGATGAGAGGGGAGAGAGAGAGAGAAAGAGAGAGATAAGAGGGAAAAGTGAAGGATAAACGAGGAAGGGCGTGAAGAAATATTCCAATAACGAGGCATTAATTACGACTAACATCAATTATGAGTTATTAATTACAACATAGATCCAATTACTAGGTTTTAATTACGCGCTAATTAATGCGTCTGATATAGCTGCGAAAATTTAACCGCTTGCGGCGAACCAAACTCGCGGAAAATTTGATCGGGCACTTCTGTCCGATCTGCTGGCCCACGGAAAGTTAACGAGGGAGTTACGAGGGAGAATGAAATACGAGAGTAATTAGTCGCGCTCGTCACTGACCGCAGAGGCGCTCCCGACGTTCTTGCGTTACGTCGTGCAAGTTTAATATTAAGCAGACTGTCTCGCGAAGAGGGAGCACAATGTGCGAGCACATTGGACGAAAAACGAGGGAGGTGAAACGACGATGGCGACGGCGAGAGTTGAAGGTGTGTGTAACAAGGAATTCCTGAAATTCCAGTGCCCCTAAGGACCGTCGACGCCCAAAATGAATTTTCTAATTAAGATTCAGTCGCGTTGTGCCCGATGGTGTGCCACCCTCCGCTCACATGGGCTCCTTTGTGAGATAATACTCCCTCGGCCGTTTTCTAATGAGAGTAAATTATGCCGGTGCTGCTCCGTCGGCGCGTTAATACATGTGAATGTTCACCATCTCGAATTTGATGGTCCACGAACTGTTCGATCACGAATGCGTTCCGATATGGATCCATAATTCGGCATCCAAGATTAAATATATATTTACAAGAGGAATATGTTTTACAAAGTAAACCTTTATCATATTTAAATATATTGACACTTATGAAATTTGTTAACAGCTTTTTTTAATAAAATATTTTTTAATTATTAAGTTTAATATCTTTTTATTTCATAAATTTTATTCCAAGTTTTATTACTATGACATAATTTTATACTTTATAGCTTCCGGTGACGTTAAATAAAATGAATTTTAGTAGAAGTGTCCGCAGCGAAAATCGATGGAATATTTTTCATATCACGATATTTATATGCTCACATCGACAGTTAGCGCAAAAGAATGAAATAAAATAGATTACAGTATCGTACGTTTCTTTATTTAAATTAGCACGATAGTATTTCGTTGGCAAGAGCTGAAGTTATTTATTGTATAATCGTGCCCAGTAATTAGAACGATTCATTTGATCAATTAATCACATTCCTAGACGCGAGTTTACAGCGTTTTGTATTTGGGAGATTAATGTACAAGTACTGGATTTTTTTCCAACCATTCTTGTACGTATAAATAACATTTAATTGCCAGACACAGGTGCGAGTGCGAGGTTAAAATGAACTGACAGGAGACATATGTATACACGTTGCTTACTACTACATTCCCGGAAGAGAAAAACAGCGACATTGCAAAGATTGAAGAAATGAGCGTATTTTGTTCGCACTGACGACAAATTATGGCGACTCGTCGTTTGTCTTCTTTACCGTTACTTCGACTACAATTTCTTTAATTATACTTGAAGAAATACTTCTTTGTTTGCACCAAGCAAACACTTGTAAAATCACTACGAGGGTGATCATCATTGCTTTGTTACCTTACGACAAGGTAAAACGATTGTATTTCATTCCCGCATTTCCAAGGAGCGTTATTAAAAACGACACTCATCACGAGTGTATTCCACATTATATATATAGTCTGTGATCTTCTTTGCTCTGTATTTCGAGTTAAATTATTGTCAACCGAGGAATTTGTATCGTAAATAGAGAAAGATTTCCGCATGTCGAATACAAAATCTAACTGTACATCGTCGAGTGTATTGGTCAAACGAAAGCTGTGGCACGAATGAGTCAATCTGAATGAACCAAGCTGGCATTACAGAAGTAAGCGATGCATTGTTTCATCGTGTCCTTTTTCCTCAACGGGTCCAGCTTAATCTCTCTTCCGAATGCACATAATCTCGAGCGAACGTTACACAGTCGTTCGCTTTTAGGACCGCAACATTGAAACGCGATCGGTGTCGGCTGCGTTTGTTTCCGCGGACGCGAACTGTCGTTTTGTACGAATTACGGTCGGTTAAATATTTACTCGATAAAGAGGTGTGTGAGAGAGACAGAGAGAGAGGGGAAAGAGAGAGGGGAGGAAAGGGGGGGG
>NW_017300343.1:2316915-2327221 GCF_001594075.2 Trachymyrmex cornetzi | reverse complement strand
GATGTGCGAGCGACGGACCGTTTATTTTTAAGCGTCGATTGATCGACGATTGGGAACCGGCAGGCGGAGTTGTAGTTGCCGTTAACGAAGCTAATGTACAGATGGATTATCGTCCGTTATCGCGACGGTAACACCGTCCCGTTAATACCAGTGTCGAGGAAAAGTTGATTAACCCTATCGACTCACGTCGCGCGGTAGCAGAATTCCGCTGCCAGCGGTTTTGCATGTCGACCGCATATAGAAGATAAATTGGCTCAATCGAAATGTTATAAAACTATTTGAAAGCGTTATACTGACCGCTTTTATTTCAACCAATTTCCATGTAATATTCAAAATGAGAATAAATATAACGAATACAAGCAAAGGTAAAATATTGAAAGACTGACGCACAATAAATCGTGACGAGTATAAACCTACCAACTTTATCATTAGCGATCATGACGAATTTATATTTCCGCGCAATTATTCTTTTGTAATCGGCGCGAGGAACTACAAGCCGAGATATTTAATGTATTCATGAGAAATTTGATCGTCGACAAAGGACATATTTTTTTTTCTATTTTTCCTCTTTATCTCTCGATGTGTCTTCCTCTCTGTACACGTATGTTTTTTAATGACGCACTCTTAATATCCTTTATATGCCATTAATGCTGTAAAATTTCATTTGTAATAAGGAAATAATGCAATACTGAAAAGAAGAGCGTTAAAGAGAGCTTTTATCGAACTTTGAAAATATTCTTTATTGGGATTAATGCGAAATATGCATCCATTTGTTCATCTCGTGAGAGAAACGTGCGTTTCGTATTGTAGCCTCGACTAATCTTGGATTTTCTACAGGACACTTCTTTCCCTGCTATAACTTGGGTTTGGTTCGCGGCCGGGAAAAGGGAACGATAGGGTGGTTCAGACGAGATTATTCTCATCGATGGTTACGGCTTATGTACGCCAGACGCCATTAGTCCCGACACAAAAAGCGTGCTGCCGCGTAGCTAATACCGAATTCTGCTCGTCTCCTTATGGATCTCAGGCTGCTACGTCGCTTCGATGGAGCGAGACTCGTGCCGTTAAAGTCACCGTTGATTCACGTTCCTTTTTCATATCTTCTGCCTCGGGTCTTACGAACTTCCCAAGTGCCTTCTAAATAATGCTGTGGAATATTGTGCTACAGATATTGTTATTTACGTACATTAAAATTCAGTGCACGCAAAGAATTAAAAATACAAAACAATTTACTGTTAAATGTACAACTATTTTACAAAATTTTACAAGCGTATAAAACTTGTTATAAAAATAGAGACAGAGATAATAATTTTTTTCTGTTTACATTGTTTAATTCAACATCTCTTAACGGCAATGTAGTTTTCCTTGCGCGTATAAACTTAATTAAGGAGCCAATAGGATCTGACTATCTATCTAATGCCCAGATAGTCTGGATACACCATGGGATTACGAAGCTTCGTGTAATTCCGCGCGCGTCAGACTAATCCGAAAGTAATTCCATGACAGACTGACAACTACGCTGTACGGCTACGCTAATGGATTCCTCTTCGATAATTGTAAATCTGTTATACAGCGCAGGAACGCTCAAAGTAACGCTCATCGCATTGCTCGACAAGAGTCGCGCGACCGATCGATCGTCTCGATCAAATTTACTGACTCGCGGCAGCAATTCAAATTCGATGCGCGTAACTCCGCCAATCTAACTTAGCGTCGCTTCTCTCTTCTATCTAAGCATTGATTCGATTATGGCATCGTGGATGAGCTCTTGCCGCATCACATCTTCTGGAGGGAGTATACGATGAGGAAAAATACCAAATGGCCATAATTATCAAATACTAAGAAAAATTCAAAATAAGTGTCATTTCTAAATACTGCTGTGTAATTATTCTGCTGCTGTGTTCTCCAATTTCTATATTTTTACAGTATAACATATATGTGATGTTTCAATGTAAAGCAGACGAGCGTAAAAAGACAAGTAATTATCTAGAAAAGAGAGAATAATCTACCAAGAAGTATTTTCTAAAATACTCACTTAAAAGAAATAATCTTATTTTCGGTCAAAGTGGATTTTAGTGCTTAATAAATCATACTAATGTGCCAATTAAAAAAAAAAAAAAACATTTTTCTTAGTTTTATGAACTGCACGTTGAAATATTAATATCTCAAATTAGATCGAGTGTTAATTTTAATAATGATAATTAATAATGATAAGGCTGAAATAATATTCTTTGCAATAAATTACCTGAGTCTTAAAATTGATAATTAATTTAATTTCATCTAATATTTCGGTTTTAGTTTGCAATTGCGTTTCAAGTCCAACAAGCTGATGCGCAGTTTATAAAATTGGAAAAATGTATTTGCATATTTTATTAAACATCGAGATCCACTTTGAACGAAAATAGGATTATTTTTCAAAATTAGTTTACATTCTCGTCAATCTAATTTTAAAATATAATTGTTTCTAAAATACTCTTTTATTTTTTTATTTTTTATACTTTTGTATACAACATCGGAATTGATTAAACGGAATAAACATTGACCAGTCGTATGGCACGAGGTTTAATATTTTTGCGTCGTGTCCATCGGTAGTAAACCGCCTGGCGAGGAACAGTGACGTTTGTAAACGCGATCTTTCGCAAGGTAAAATCTGGCTCAGCTGATCGGCTCGGAGCATTTGTGGTGTGTACGTACATATGTACGTGATGTCTATTAATGGCGCGATTAAAACGGGTGGTTACGCGAGCATGCCGGACGAAAATAGACGTGAAGCAAAATGTGCAAACCTATATCCTCCTCTGTCCCTCCCTGTCTGCGTTTCCCCCCTGCTTTCAACTGACGCGAACTGCGTCAGCGCATGCCAATTATTCTTCGCTGCACATCGGAATTACGTTTCATAACGTATGTACTCTGTATGTTTTCAATTTATCAACCAGGAAGATCGATATGTTTTTCATTGCAAAAGAGAATAAACACATGGATCTCGCCGAAAGGAAGTAACCTGCGGTTCACGTACATGTGCATTCTTCTTTGTTGAATATCATAATAATGTAAATATTTTTATCTCTACTGCAAGGGACAGCTATATATTACAGACCAGTTATACCTACAACGATATATAATTGAAAATAAGTTACAGCATTTGATCTTCGAGCTTCAATTTGTTCTTGAACGAAAACAGTTTCTTTCATTTAAAAGGAGATCACCTTGTCACGTCTCGAGAGATCGCTTGAAATGATGTCATAATATTACATTGTTTTGAGGAAGGAGTGTGACAGGTGTGTTAATGTATGTAACGAATAAATAAATACATCAGCCATTTCCGATACACGATATGCGAGCGAGCGCTCGTAACGCGTCCGCATTGTCATGTATTCTTCGAGCTCGTTAAAGTCACGCAGCTCTATTTTTATATTTGATCAAGTCGTTCCGCTACATTTTCCAGTGTCTCTCCAGCGCGCTTCCGGTAGTTGTACCGATTAAATCGCAGCTACCCGTTCGCCGTTCCTCGAATTAGACAGGTTTTTTACGCAATGACAGTTCTCTCTCTCTCTCTCTCTCTCTCTGCGCAAAAAACTAGCTCTAAAACGGTCGACGCGCTTTGGCACTCTAGCTTTATCCAATTATTGGCACCGCTTGATGCCATTGAGCTTAATTAGCCGAAATCCGGTCGCTGCTCTCTGATTTGTTCGTAATTATCCTCTGTTGTGCGCTGTTGTCCTCGATATTTCACTCATCTTCGTTAAGAGAGGAAGGATATCTGTTGTTGAAATAATTCCAGTCCCAAACTGGACGTTGTCTGTGTCAACACGTCATTTGACATAATGAATTTTGTCGAATTTTCATTAAGTACAGTAACGAGGTAAACTTCGTAATGTTCAAAGTTGATTTTAAAACTTTGTTTTTACGTTGGCACATCAACATGTCAGTATCTCAATTATTAATGTTAACGTGTAAGCACCTTTTTGCATATGCTCTCTTCACCCTATATCTGCACTGCGGGAATAATTTACACTGTTAGATATCAAAGGAGTAATAGCAATCTAATCTCGAGAGTTAACATTTTGTTGTTTTTAACTTCCATGTATGTCAAAATGTAGATCAATCCATTTCTGTGATTAATTTCAAAGTAAACAACATCCATATTAATGGCCACAGTATAGACTCTTGTATAACGCATAATGCATCGTGCATAAAGGAATCAATCAATAGAAATTCTTCTTTTCCATGCAATGGAAGGAAAGGAAAGATTCTGATTAGTTGATTCGCTTATGCACTATGCGAACTAAATTTGAGTTAAATTTAATTCATCTTCTTAGTTCTTTTCATTTGCTTAAGTTAAATAATTTAACTTCATTGTTTTTTCAGTAAAAAACATTGTGTATTTATGTTGGAAAAGATCCATCTATGTTCTCGTTAACAATTTGTCTTGAATTTTTTAACATAATATTCGAGTGTTAATTTAACATAATATGGTTATGTCATTTGAAGATTTTGTGTTAAATTAATAATATTCAACATTTTTTAGTATTAAAATGACTGCACAATTTATGAGTAAGTGAACAAATAACATAAAAATAATGTGTTTTAAAATGCACATAAATTCTAAAATGTACGAATAAAATATGGATTAATTTAACATATCATAAATGTTAATTTTACTAAAAAAAATTCTTCCATAGTTTGTTTACAAACTTTGTCAGTATCACTTTTTTGTATTCGTTTTTTTACATAATATTTATGTAACTTTCTATTGTACTCTAATGTATTGTGTTAAATTAACCCAAAAATTTGAGTAAACCGTTTGGGACATGTGATTTATATTAAATTCGACACATTTTTTCCAACAGTGTAGTTAAATTAAAGACATACACTGAGTAGGAGCAATGATGACTTACAGAAATAGTTAAAAATAACTCAAATTAGAGGTATAACTTGACATTATGAATTTAAGTGTATTGAGTTCTGTTTGATAATTTATTGTTCTAAATATTTGCTGTGTTTCACAATTTTGAGATGTTTGTCACATACTTTAAACTTCTCTGAAACAGCTAACGAAAGGGTACCGAAAACGAGGGTGAAAAGTCCAAAGCGGAAACTCAGTGACTTCGCATTAATAAAAGCCCGGAAACTTGGGCGAAGGAAAAGACGATGCATGGAATAAGGACTGATCCGGGTTTAACGAGCCTGTCTTGAGGAGCCTCGTCGGTTCCTTGGAATCGACGTCACGAAAGTTTTATCCCTTCTCTCATGTCGAAAGCCACTCCTTGGACTTCCGCAGAGAAACCCGAGACTTGAGTCCGGAAAGACATCTCCGCACTGCCGCGCTTTTACCGTTATATATCCGGTTTCTGAGAAAAATTCGATTTGGACTCCTTTCTTCGGAATCACCAGCATCAACAACGTTATTGCAAGGCACAGCAAATCTGTTATTCCTGCGTTGGAATAAATCGGAGATTAGACAGTCCCGGGAAAGGGAATGGCAGAAATTCAGTATGATAGAATGCAGATATGATGCGAAGAAGCAAAGAACGGCAGAAAGCAATTTTAAATTTACGCGGTGAATAAAATTTGTGCAATTTTCCTCGAGAAATATATTCCATATACTCTCTTTTATATTAGAAATTATTTGCCCGGAAAATAACATAATAATCTTTTATACAAATCTGGATAATGATGTATTTTTTTCGAAATCCACGAAAGTTCAAAGGAAATTATTTACCATTTGCAAATCCTTTTGCATGTAGAAATTTCACGAGAAATCAAGATCTCTTAAAGTAATGGTCTTTATTAAAAGATCCTTGAAGAAATTTTCTGCAGAGAATTAATAATCAAGAATGAACTAATTTAAATTAGAATAGACAATTATTTGTCTCAAAGTAAATGCATTGAGTTAATTACATTTATCTCTAGTATGAAGTAGAAAGTAATACGCGATGAATTTGTTGTTTAAAAAAACAAAAACAAAATTAAATTGTATTGATACCTATAAATTTATATTTTAATATTTACAAACGAATTAAAACTTATCAACAGATGATCAATCATCTTTCTTGTCAAAACAGTAAATGCTATTCATCATTCGATCTATAAATATAACTCTTGCACTTTATTCGTTTACCTTTCAGTAGTATTTCTTTTTCTGCGCCTATAAAGAACTACTGGCTATCTATAATTCCGTAAACGAGTTCGTTTTACCATCAGCTAACTTTACTCTCGAGCGAATTCGATCTTTTTTTTTTCTCCGAGCTTTCAGGCAGTTTCTTTCTTTTTTTCAAACAGAATGTTTGTGCAACGATGCAACGAACTAACTAGATACCTTTCAGATATGATAAAAAGACTTTGAAAGGTAGGATGTCGCACGACTATGGTGAACGGAAATAAAAGACATTCCCCGCATATTGTAAAATATTACTGGCAACATTTGCGAGCGTTGTACTTTCCCTTGAGCTTCGTTGCTACTCATTATGCATGAATAACTTCCTCGACGCATGTAGCGTTTCACATCAATTTACACGAGGATGAAGTTACGAAAGATTTTCCTACTCTTTCTCAGAACTGATTGCAAAAATTAAGTATCTAAGAGATACCAATAATTAATTATTTATGAGGGGAATAATTAAAGCAATAATTTATCAATTTGCGATACTTTATTTATAAGAGTTCTTTCGACTTGTTGCTTCGTTGTGAAACTTCTCCAATTAGTGTAATAAGATAGGGACTTCGTTCAATTTTAATCGCGTATAAAATATAAATCATCCCTACGTCAGTTTTTACATTGATATTACTTTATAATCTCTTGCAAATCCACTGAAATAGCACATCAGCGGGTTCATTCTGCTATCCGAGCTCACGACCGCGTATTCTATATATACGTATTTTTAATTTCTCTCTGCACATTATGACTGCGCGATATGAGCTTGCGCGATGCGAGCTTGCGCGATGTTACTAATTCTATTATATTTCCAATATGGCCATGGTACTTCATAAGACCACATATTTCAACGTTCAAACTTGGGAGTTATAATTGCTGTTCGTGGAAATTACTTGCAGTCATAAATATGACTTGCCAGAATATAGCGAGTTGCGCCGTATTAGCTATGCGGCTCGGCATTTACCAGGCGAAACTTCGACCGATTATCATGGAGGATGCAATTACTGTTCTCAGATTCACCACAAATCTTCCACGAAAGTCGCGAAATCTTTCTTCGCACGCGATACATCCTGCTATTTACCAAAGAGCGAATCATATTGGGAAAATAATAATTATCTCGAATCGTATCCATTTATGCTCTTATAAACGTGTTATATATGAAAGTAAATATGTATGTTCAAGCTTTCAAAACATTTGTTATTATATGCAATGAAAATTTGATCTAATTTGTGAACGAGGTTTTCAATAAAATAATTTTTAATAGCATCATTATTTTTATATACGTTTTACATTATTTTGCATTATTAAATTACACCGCGTTTATAAGGTCACTTTAACATGAAATTTTGACATAATAGTGCAGGCTATTGTGCCTTTGTGGGTGCACTTTGCCAGCTTCGGTCATTACACTGTTGCAATATCGTATACATATTACACGATTTATCAATTCTTGACGAACTATTTATGGTTGTGATTTGTCATTCGACATGCACGATTATAAAGTGATCTGTCGCATGAAGCGCAAATGTTGCAGTCAACTACAACAAAGAAAGAGGAAGAGCTCGTATTACCGTTCGCAATCATCAGTGAAACTTTAATTGGCTTGTGCGGATCAACGTAAACCAATCAGTTGCTTTTAAAAAAGTAAAATGAGGGAAGCATGTTTATCGCTTTTATAGCATTTGTAAAATAAGATACCTTTGAAACAAGGGATGTTATCCTAATGGAGCTGTTTTCTAATTTATGCGAGATCTCGCAAAATTTGAGAGAAGATAGAGATCGTAAAACGTGCAATATGCTAATGCTCTAAAGTTATTCTTGCCGACAGACGAAAGTCGTGGAATAAGTCATCATCGAAGACGCACGATAGTTCGAATGAGTCGTAAACGTGTCATGACGAAACGGGACATTAGTCAATTTTGGCTTTCGCGATCACGCGAAAATGAAGATTATGTAAATATTTCTCTACTCTCTATGACTCTCCTCGATGAATATCTCTGCTACTAAATGCTACTATAATTACAATATGTTTAATTTTCACGTGAATGTATCGTTCGATATGGATGAAGGGCCAGGAATAATTTGCAAAAAGAATCCTTAATGAGTACATCATTAGAAATAAAAACTTCCATTTTTTTTAAAACTAATTTTATTATTTATACAATTTCATTTTTCTATTTATTAATAAAAGATATCTGAATTGCATTCTACATCATAAATGAACTAATACATGATGATGAGAGCTTTGTGTCGCATTTATTAAGTAGACCAAAATGATCAGTTTAATTGTAAATTTTGCATGTATCCTTTGTATTATTAAATTTTAATATCCTATCGATAGTGATTTTGTGATGAATAGAGTGATATGCGCAGGATTGGAAAGTTATTTTCAAATTGTAAAAAGTAACTCGTTATTTAAAATGTACTGGATTTTGATGACATTTTTTTTCAAAGCGACATCTAAAGGTCCGTCTACAATACACGGAATAAGAAGTAAGAGTAAGAAATTGACCAATCACGGTCGAATGTGAGAAGAATAATCGACTGTGATTGGTTAATTTCTTACTCTTACTTCTTACTCCGTGTATTGTAGACGGGCCTTAATAGTATCATCGCAATATGTTTAAACATTACATTCCCTTCTTTTAAGACTCATTTATGCACGTTCCATACACATATACCTTATATGTAAAAAGTAACGGTAAAAGTGATAATTATATTTATTATCGTTGTCTAAAAACTGTTACTTGCATTATCATTTTCATTACTATTAAAAAAATATAACGTTGGTACCAATTCGTTATTTAAAAAAGTAACTGTAACGATAACGATGTTACAAGAAACTCGTTACTTCTCTCAATCCTGATATGCGTGAATTCGTTAATGAGTCGATCGAACTATCGATATTACATTAGAAGATTAGTCACGAAGGAATAATAATCCGTAAAATTTTAAGACTCTAATAGACAAAGTAAACGTATACGTTTATTATTAATACATTGATATATTATTAATATCAGCACATTTTCAACTCGATGGTTCCTACATAGAATATTGATTGCACATCGATTTAACAAGACTCAACATTTCCATATTTATTAATGCACTCTACGTGGGTCATACAAAGCAGTGTAATTAATTAACGTCAAGTCCACACACGTGTATAACGTCTATAACGATATAAATGTTTATGACAGATATCGCCGCGGGCTGTGAATCGAGGAAGACCTAAACAGCGTGCGCTTAATTAAATTGTCGCTGCGGGCAAATATCATTTTTATGTTGTGTCAAACCGCACCATAATACATACACAGGCAAAAGAAACTCGATTGGAACAAAGTGCAAAACGTCTTGACGTGACGCGTTATTGGAAAAATCACTTGAAATTATTTAACTTCAATTTTGAAATCGGCTTTCGGGAGGCCGGGATGTGCGCGACGGACTACTTTCCGATGGAAAAGTCCTTGAACGATCCGGTAGAGCCAAGGCGGGGATTTAATCTATCTATCAAAAGCTTTAACGAGCAATCGAGAGGGGGACTTCGTCGTCCCCGGTTGTAATTAACTCACGAATTGGTAGCTTTCCATCCGAGAAACGCGCCGCCGTCGGTTTTCCTCGCAATAATTGTGCCTCTGGTTAATTCGTCTCCGAGGGCGGAGAATCATCTTCCCGAGACGAGATTGACGTTTGCGCTCACTTGGAAACTTCAATTAATACGATTTTGCGCGAGTACTACTCGTGCAGTATCAAATAGATATCAGTATTGCTGATAGCATCGTACGAAACAACTCGAAGTGATTGCTAGGTATGTACGTGCATACAAAAATTTACGGCACGTAACGCTCGATAGGAGATTGCGCGATTGCAGCTGCAGGAGTAAGTGTGTGGAATGCTTCGAGATTAATAAATAAATTGTATTTCTGATAAAGTGGAATAGCAATAACTACGTGATATACATCGGCGCCAGAGTATGTCAGCGTTCTTTCGCGTTGCAATGGCTTTTGTACTCTTGTTCATGTTTTCTCCGCTTCTTCTTAAGCCCGTATCAGACTACCGTCTCTGAAAGCCGACCCGACTGCCAACTCTGACTGCCGACCAATAATGGACCAATCACAATAAGACTGATTCAATGTGATTGGTCCATTATTGATCGGC